>NW_003211193.1:134752-139497 GCF_000006405.1 Perkinsus marinus ATCC 50983
CGTTTTAGAAACGTTCCGTAGTCTGTGGTGATAATGTCGAATTGGAGAAAACCATCTCGAGAATGTAACTGTTCGGTTCGCACTGTATACCACCCTCAAGTGAACACAACAGAAATTGTAACCAGTGGCACCGCAACCTGCGCATCAACCACGGGTGTACTATAACCAGCAACAAGAGCAGCATTATATGAGGAACTTGAAACTAGTTGGCATTCCTGGTTTATTACTACGTCGAAAATCCTATTCAACTGAATGATAGACAAAGATGACAAAAGCACTAATAATAGACGGAGAAGCACTACGGCGTAGACTACGTATGAGCCGCCACGAATGCGCGGGTTACATATAATTCGAATCGTACCATCCCGAGTCCAGCGAAGAATTATATCAATGAATGAGTGCTCCTACTAGAGCGCTACCAGCGATGTTGTATAATGCGTGTAATAACGTCAGGTTTAACGACGGGAACAAGACAATCTAATTTAGATACGATTTTGGAATTCTGTTCTTGCGGGTACCCATTGTCCCATTGAGACAGTCTAAAAGGAGTCCCAGTGCAGTAATGCAAGTCGATCCGCAGGACGACGAACCGATGAGCAACTCATCAGGACGATATGTGGTGGCGTAGGTGAAATCCTGAATGAATACTGAATGTATCAAACTATAAAATGATCTTTCCGAGATTTTCCGAAAATCTCCTTAAAATTTTGATATAGTCCCCTGCACACTGTTAGCAAACTGAAGGCTGTCTATTTTCCAGCGAGAGCACGCAGCGATCGTCAAGGGGGTTCTACCACTATAAGAGCACTCACGTTCACAAATCCTAGAGAAACTAGCGTTGAACATTCTTACCTTCACACTTGGTACAAAACATACTTCTTCCAGAGAAATCTGTGAGCCGGGACATTGATCAGGGAACCTCACATGCCTGGCAGTATCACCACTCGGAGACATATCTACCGAAAAAAATCTCATCTGATTTTTCTGTGGAAACTTACTTTCATCAGACGAGTCGAGAAAAAGACTATCTAGTGTTGATGTTGATGCCAAGCTGTGGTATTTAAGACTGTCCTCACACACTGAGCTATCATCATCAAAATGTTTCAAAATTCCACTACGTGGAAATGCCTTCTCAGATTTACGGCTGACAAGCGGATCTTTCATAATGTTGGAGTACAAACGAACTGCATAGAATTGATCAATTCGCCATAAGAGCGCAAAAGAAATCGCTAACCTCAACTAAAGTCAAACACTACTACATGACAAGCATGTACTCATATCAGCTGCCACAAATAGACTGTCCCTCGAAAAACCGCTTCCAATTATAACTCAACAACATCTACTTCTATCCGATATCCACGTGATCACAAGAGTAGACGGAAGATAGCTCGAAACTGGCAAAAATACGCCACTAGAAACGAGCACACCACTCAGGAACGACAAAGTAAAACTAACAAGTGTAACATCAAACACATTGACTAGTACAACAGTGACAACGAACAAACCAGGGGCGAGCTTAGACAACCATCGCTCACTGGAAGATCGATTTCACAATAAAATGACAACATATGATCAGGGTTGAAGAACGTTGGTAATCACCTCGTTAAACCAGATGTTATGTTGTCGTCGCATATCCCTCAAACCGGGGAACGACACAGGAGGTATATGGGCCACGATGGGCACTACTGCTGCACTACTTACATACAGGAACAGCATCGGATGCATCACTGACAATAGCTTGTGAAGCGGGCTCGAACGAGCTATACGCTTGGGACTCGTCTTACGAAAATACACTAATAAGTATCACAGGTGTATTAATATAAAAGGAGACGGGAGAGCGACGCTCCACATGGAGACTACATCAACCATAACTAGGAAAAGAAGAAAACTTTTTTGGTATGATTTTGATCATTAATACACAATGCGATGAGTGATCACATTGACCACGTTGACTAATACGATGTAACATACATACACTCACCCACGCCGTATCAACCATCAAGAGCACTTCAGGGGGGCCTATAGGTCGCAGTGAAACACCACCACGAGGAACAGCAGCATTATGTTTGCTACTGTCCTCCATACAGAAACAGATAGAACAGTTATTGTTACTCGGATAAGTACAGAAACAAGCTAAACCCAAAGAAACATGGGGAACTCTGAATGCGAGACCTATTGAGTAACAGAGGTCGCTAATCTCAAATGACGCTATGAATGGCGACCACCGTGGACCCCGAGTGGCTACTAGAAATTCCTAAGGAACTGGTCTCGTGGGACAAGAGGAAGTTCAGAGGTAATATTCAAGAGGCAACTCTCACAATACAGAGAACGATAAATACTCAGTAGCTTGTCCATCGGAGAAGAAACACTGCCGCAAGAGCAACAGTTGTATACAACAACTAAACTATACTGATGAAAGTGGTGGACTTCGAGTATGAAAACACACGATCGACCACCCCAGTGAACAACTTGATGAAAGAGTAGTTGAATGATGAAAGGCAGCGAGCATCGTGAATCTGCAGCTGAGAGCTATTATCTCAGTGCGGGTTGAATACGTCCATCAAAGGAACTACGTCTTCATAAAAAATGCGGTGTGTTGATGGACTCAACTTACATATAATACGACTCAGACCGCAAAGCCGCAAAGTCCTCCTCCATGGGGTCACTCGCGGAGAAGAGGAGGTGGAGGAACTCCTTGAAACCGCCCATACAGCTCTGACGCTTCTCGGGGTATTCCGTGTCACGAGGCTCGAAGCTGAGAGAGCGATTCAATTCCTAAAATAAAAACAAACATGTGCCAATGGTCGAAGACAGAGAACTACTCACTTTATAACACTCAACAGGGATCACCGTCTCCAGCGACTGGGGACTCCCATAATCATCAGGGATCTCGTCAGCGAAGGAGATACTGTGGTCTTTGGAATGAGCAATAATTTCATTACCTGAGGAAACACACCATATCAATCCGGACGCTGTATGAGAGAGAATCGACTCGAGTATCAGCTCCTCGAATGGAAACTGAATTATACACGGCTAACATGGTAGAATATACGAACTATAGGTGAAAAAACGCGATTGGAGAATGCTGAACTACGTGTCCTCTATAGAAAGAGGATCCAACCGTTACCCATGGAGATCTTACCGTTTCTATCCGATCGAACCGAGCGTGGCGAACTCAGCGAGTCAGCAGTATCCACTGACGACCCACGAGGCGCTAGAGTCGGACGAGGGGAAGACAGTGACAAACAGGAAACCGAATCCGGCGATCTGTCCATTGTCATTTAGAGGGATATTTAGTTGGAGGATTTTTTCAATAATACTGCATCAGAACCCTTCAGTACCGCCACCTGTCGAATACTCAACGAAATGCCAAAAACAAGTGTCGAAACAACCGCCCCACATCTTCCCTTTTGTGCAACGTTGGAGTACTTTCGGGCGAGCGCTAAATCATTTCGCCATTCCGGAACCTAACTCTTCGGGCTATGTACCTCGTTCACACCCATGATCGAAATTCCTATAGTGCCAAGCCTATACATAGCATTGACACTTTTCCTTGAAAAAGCCTTCAACACTATAAGTAACCAAATTAGTGTTACACTGTTGTGCTAGCCAATGGTGACACAACACATAGTCGCTGCTTGTCTACGATCATGTAAGATGCGATTTTTTGGAAGTCACATATTGTCGACCTGAACACCAACTTTCTAGGGTAAATCTGTCTTGAAAATGTTCTCTGATGGATCTAGGAACTCGACGGGGCTATTATGATTTACTATAGCTGTCCCTGCTGGTCGCCTTAGTTCGATCAGTATGGGAATATATGTGTGTGTCGATGACAATATATGTTGGTTTCTATACACTTATACCTCTCAGCGTGTGAAAACTCTCACTCCTGAGCTCAACTGAGGAAACTCAACATGCATTTCGTATTCGATTCGGGAAGAATAACGTAGGTAAATTTTTAGGTAATTTTTCGAAATAACGTAGGTAAATTTTCAGTTAATCTCAAACCCCTCCGATGTTAAGGTTAACCTTGCGAAATCATCAATCGTTCTATCGCAGTCTTCAAGTCAAGAGTTCACTGAGCAAATCTCTAACTGTGGTGAAGGCCGAAGGTCTGCCCTTTCTCACTTGGTACGGTATATGGTACACTCTCGGTGTCACCCTCTGTCACACCTCGGTTTCCTGTCGACCCGAGCTCTATAATAAAGCTCTTACTGTGATGAAAGCCGTCAATCTAGATCGCCTTGTGGACGTCGATCGTATCGATCCAGCAATAGGCAAATGGACTCTTATATTTGTCATGAACAACATCTTAGAAATACCCAGGTTGCCCTTCGTATTGGCCTCGTACGCCTGGTGGAAGCGTGCGGTCGTCACACGATTATGAAAGTTCTTGTAAAACTGCACCACTAGGTTCATTTTTGACGCCCTTTTTGTAGCATTCCTTTCGACGTTGGAGGAGTCGAACGTACAGTGTATCCATTATTTGCATTGCACGAAATATCACCTATAAGGTCTACTGTGCCCAACACAGTGATGGTGGAAACACATTTGACGTAGTGTTGGTATCAATGAAGTTTCACCCTAGTGATATGAAAAACACATTTCACGACTATTCCAAGGCGCAAATATCGCGTTTTTCATGGAGTCTTACGCTACTTCACGTAAAACGGGTGAAACACCAATACAGTAAGCAGTGTTGGAATATATGTTTGCTCTCCTCAGCTGAGCTCAGGAGTCAA
>NW_003211193.1:139597-167210 GCF_000006405.1 Perkinsus marinus ATCC 50983
CGTCCGCCCGAAGACTGCTGTGAAGCCCGCGGTGTCGGAATCAAAGACAGATGATAATAACGAAGACGCTATAAGGTGGGGTTTCAACGTGGGAGTTATGACTTGGAGGAGTTGGCGGAATTGTGGTAGGCCAAAAAGTGCACATCCGGCTGGCAGTTGGGACAGTTGGACTCACTCTAGAAGGGTGTCTCGCACTAAGAGGCCGCCACCACTGCAACAAGCTGCTATACGAAGTGAGGCATGTGGGATTAGGATAGCAGTCTGGGGGGGGATATGCACATGGTCAGCTACATGTGTCGGTGACAATACGAAAATTTCTGAGAAAATTTTGGGATATTCTCGTTTTTTTCTGTGCATTTGTACCCGAACTTGCATATGAGCTTGTATAAACTGTGAAAAGGCTCCTGACCTCAGCTGAGAAGAGCGGACGTAATTTCCAACGCTGTGTTGAACTTGAAATTGATCCCTTCGTACTGTGGCTCTCACTGGTTTTCATAGAGTGTGTATTTGTTATTATCAGTAAGTTACGGTCGGAGTGGTATGGATTTTATTTTTCTTCTTTCTTTAGTGCTGGATCATCTGCCTTGTGTTGTAGGTACTCTGGCCAAGGGTGTAGCGAATGCCTTGATGAAGTCATGCGTAGACACTAGGTGGGGCCGCCCTAGGAAGAGTTGTGATGTCGTCCGGTAAGTAGGGCAAGGCGTCTATCGCAGTGGCTAGTGGGAATAGTTTTGGTATGTGAGTTCGACTCTAACCAACCACAGTATTTCCAGGTCAAATTTCCTCGGTATTTTTGTAAAATTTCAACCAAAAAATTAATTTTGTCGGAAAAGATTAATTTGAATTGGAATTGCTGTAGTATAGGTGGTATACCAGTTGTGGTAGAAAGTATATTTGTAATGGTCAGATATAGTGACAGATTTCTCATCAGTGAGGGCCACAGTCCGTTCGTTGTACGTTGAATGTGATTATGGCTATGCATATTTGAAGCCGCTCATGTGTTGTTGTCCATACTATAGACAGTTGTGTTGGAGTATTCACTTGCCCCCCATGTGTTGTTGTCTATACTATAGACAGTTGTGTTGGAGTATTCACTTGCCCCCCATGTGTTGTTGTCTATACTATAGACAGTTGTGTTGGAGTATTCACTTGCCCCCCATGTGTTGTTGTCTATACTATAGACAGTTGTGTTGGAGTATTCACTTGTCCCTTATGTGTTGTTGTCTATACTATAGACAGTTGTGTTGGAGTATTCACTTGCCCCCCATGTGTTGTTGTCTATACTATAGACAGTTGTGTTGGAGTATTCACTTGCCCCCCATGTGTTGTTGTCTATACTATAGACAGTTGTGTTGGAGTATTCACTTGTCCCTTATGTGTTGTTGTCTATACTATAGACAGTTGTGTTGGAGTATTCACTTGTCCCTTATGTGTTGTTGTCTATACTATAGACAGTTGTGTTGGAGTATTCACTTGTCCCTTATGTGTTGTTGTCTATACTATAGACAGTTGTGTTGGAGTATTCACTTGCCCCTTATGTGTTGTTGTCTATACTATAGACAGTTGTGTTGGAGTATTCACTTGCCCCTTATGTGTTGTTGTCTATACTATAGACAGTTGTGTTGGAGTATTCACTTGCCCCTTATGTGTTGTTGTCTATACTATAGACAGTTGTGTTGGAGTATTCACTTGCCCCCATGTGTTGTTGTCTATACTATAGACAGTTGTGTTGGAGTATTTACTTGCCCCTCATGTGTTGCTGTCCATACTAGAGACAGTTGTTGTGTTGGAGTATTTACTTGCCCCTCATGTGTTGTTGTCTATACTATAGACAGTTGTTGTGTTGGAGTATTCAGTTGTAACTAAGGGTATTGCTGTTGACTGTTCGAAGCAGTGTGGGGAACACCTACACACGGTTTGAATAACAGTCACGGATATAAACATTCCAGATGAATATACGAAAACTTGGTTGAAATTACTTGCAAAATTAAACCAAAAAAATTACTTAAAATTGGAATTACTCGTAACATTGCTTACAGTAGTTGACTCCAGGTAGTAACTTCTCGAAAACGCCCGAGAAAAAAATCGCTCGCTACATGCTTCGGTGATAATGTGAAAATTTAGAGAAGATTTTGGGATGTTTTTGTTGGTTTCTGTACACTTCTACCCGAATTCATATGTAAATTTTCATAATCAGTGAGGAAGCTCCTAAGCCCGGCTGAGGAAAGCAGTCATATATTCGAACACTCGAGCACATCCTACAGCTCTCACCTGCTCGTGCCTAGTGAAGCAATGGGGTTCGGACTGTATACTATTAATTCTCAAAAAGAGTCTACGAGTGATTATATCAACAATAAACAACTGCACTCGTGAAGTCGTCAAACTATTACTAATGTTAATGGTAAAAGAGCTGTAAACTCATAGGCTCTCTATGAGGAGTTCTCCTCGCATGAAAATAAGGTGGATGGTGACTGTAAGGCACTTGGGTGTCACCGCACTTATTTTGATAGTTCTATTCTGACCATCACGATGGTTGCAAAGCGTCGGTATCATCGCACTGCGGCCTCGGCGTTTCCGAAGTTGTTTATTGTCATTACGACCGGGGCAATACTGTGCTTGGTTTTCCTCATGGTGTGGTATAAGCAATTACAGGAGTACATGTAGGTGGCATACATGTTGTGCATGCGTGCAAGCCTGGTCAGGGATACTATAACGGGTTTCAAGACCGATATTGATGGCATATCACGGCGACTGAATAAGCTCATTCGTATGGAGCAGGAGAGGCGAACTGATACCGAGATTGTTCGCTCCTATATAACTCACCAGCAGCGCAACGGGGAAACCACGGAAGCAGTTGAGGTGGCCGCGAAAGTCGTCCCTGAGTCTACGGACGTCGGCAAGCCACGGAGAATGTGAGTTGTGAGTGATTCATCGCTGGTGTGGTTTGTATGATCGTTTCTGAGCAGTTACATGTTCACTTATGGTGGCCCTCCTGCGTGGTCACCTCCGGTTCAAATGCCTCTGGGGTTTTGTCTTGGCATGGAAAGCGCCTTGCAACAGGAAATCAGGGTCGAAGTAAGAGTGCTTGAGTTACAATGTTGCTTCTTTCGGCTGAGTTCAGGAGCTTTCGAAATTATAGAAGTTCACATACGAATTGCTAATTACTAATTTACATACATTGGGGGGGTTGCAGAAATCAGCAAGAATTTTCCGAAATTTCCTCAGAATTTTTATATCCTCACCAACACATGTACCCACACAAGACGGATAATGTGACGGTCAGCTAGTCTCATACCTTATCATGCATCGTTGTTATCCTGGTAACAGACCTATACTATCCACTGTACCCACAGGTACGGTACCTAACCCTAGCAATTTAGTATCATTAAGAAAGCAATTCCAGTATAGGTCTTCACATACGAATTAAGAGCAGAAGTGTACAGAAACTTTTCACAATTTTAATATTTTCACAACTGCATGTAGTTGACCATGTGCATATTTCCCAACATTGCTTATTTCTGAGTGTTCCCCTTGGAGGTGTTGGGACCACCCGTGGATGTCACCAAAAAGGAGTTCGCCGACCCCAAAGCCTTGAAGCCATTCGTGAGTTTATTGGGAATAGCACTTTTCCTTTTCCATAGTGTTCTCTACTTAGGTGTTATTGAATCGGTTGAAGAGCATGCCAACTGACGCATTGATGGTATTCAACGACGCCTTAGATGTGTGGTTCACCCCTCATGCCAGCGAGGAAGCATTTGTGAAGGCGTAAGAATAGTATATGCAATTGGTTTCCTCAACTGAGCTCGTAGGTTTCGTCACTATTTGATGAAAAATCGCACGATTTTGGGTATAAGTATACAAAAAACGACGATAATTTCTCAAAATTTTCTCAAAATTTCCATGTTCCTAGCAACACATGTAGTTGACCATGTGCATATATTATTTCCGCACTGATGTGGAGGATGATGATGACATCAAGGCAGGTTCGAGAGGGAACTGCAAATCCCAGAAGACACGATTTTGGTCTCGGCGGAGCGTAACTGTTGGCCCCCACCAGAGAGGATGCCCTACTGCCGAGACTACCCTGCCAGTGGGCATGGAACTACATATAAATACGCCAATACTGGTGGCTGGATGGGCCGAGTTAAGACAAGTATTTCCCTACTAGAAGGTAGAGGGGGATGGCGATCGTCGTCGTTGTTGTTGTTGAGGTTGTGCTCAGCGTGGACGGCTTGCATTATGGATGGCAAAGATGAGCAAGGCTGTGTGCAGTGGTTTTACAGAGATGCTAAGGAGAGTCGACAGTAGGGCGATAATGTACATCGTGAAACGCTTCGCTCCGCTGTACTCGGGACGAAGGCATTTCACCATAAAATTCAAGGCCGCCTTTCTCACGTGTTTACTTACTTTGCCGACTGGTATAACAGGCGGAATTTTTTACTCAACGTTTATTGAGATTGTGTGATTTCAGATATAGAGAAAACGTCGGTGCCTTCAGAATTGCCCTGGACGACACGCAAATGATATGGCAAACACTGTGGGGGACGAAGTTTGCTAATGTGAGGTGTTGGGAATATTCGGATGATGAAATGTCATGCCCTAGGCGGAGCGTGCGTTCCTTGAAGTGGACAGGGCAGGGTTTGGGGAGGAGGATGCGGGGAAGCTGGTGAACCCAGAAACATCGACGACGCCGTTGGTGGTCCATTTTAATGGGCCCAAGGACACTTTGGTGCAGTGGATGAAAGTAGGCTATTAACATTTAGAACTTGTATTATTCCTATGCTGACAATGTTAATTGCTGTGAGACTAAGTGCGGATGAGAAGAAGTTCCGTGTGTGACAGCTTCAGTAAGCTTAGCCTAATCACCATATAGCATTGTGGGAACTTCGTGTGTCGCCTACACGGTACAAGTCGGTATGGGAGTTCTTATTAACAAATCCTAAGAAATGGTAGAACTTCTATTATTGCTATGCTGACAATGTTAACTGCTGTGAGGCTAAGTGATGATGAGAAACAGTTCCCTGTGTGACAGCATTAGTATAATGCAGTATAATGCACAGTATAAGCCGGCATGAAAGTCCTGAAGAATAAAACCTAACGAGTGTTAGAAGTTCTAAGTTAGAACTAACACTGTTAGTTCTAACTTGTTGAACTTGTGTTAAATCTATGCTGACAGTTCTCACTTAGGAGTGTTTTATAGTTAACTGCTGCGAGCCTTACGTGCTGATGGGAGGAAATTTCCTGCGTAGAATTGTTTGTATTACAGCGTGAAATGAATGTTTTTATTATCGAGAGAATTTTCTGGGGAGTAGAAAAGTGACGGCTCGGGTAACTCAGTAGTGGGGGGGGGGGAATATGCACATGGTCAACTACGTGTGTTGGTGACAATATGAAAATTATGAGAAAATTGTGGGCAACTGTTATTGATTTGTGTACATTCCTATCATTAGTGAGGGACATGTTCAAATGTGGTGTTGATGTAAATCTCGCTCGCCCGAAGGTTTGTGTGAAACCGTCAATTTATTGTTAGAAGTGGAGGAAGCATTACCAACTAGAGCCTGGGTTCCAAGAGGGAAAGGTCACCTTCTGGGGAGAAGTGAAGGATTTTTATAAGGACATATGTCCGCACAATTTCATGCCGCGATTACCGCCTAAGAAAGTGAGGGAAAAGTGTCGTGACCGGGGATCGAACCTGGGTCCTTCAACCGGTACATGGACGGCGATGGAGAGCTGATTTCAAGTGTTCGGAGGTATGCTTGGGCAAGGACTGGCGGTGTGCGGCTGACACGAGGACGAACCCTCCGAAGGCTCCTGAGGTTTCCATTGATGGCACTGCGTTCGCACTAGGAGGCGTAAGGAAGCATCGCGGTGTTGGGATGTTGGCACTCCTCAGCGGAGCGCAGGAGTTTGTGGACGAATTGGAAGAGTCTATACGTGAAGTGTATAGAAACTAACAAGAATCTTACAGAATATTCATATTGTCATCCACACATATGGTTGTCCATGTGCATGTCCCCCCACACTGGTGTGATGATGGTCATGTCCCTCACAGGTCTTGGCCGAATGCGATCCATCGTCAGCAACGCCGTGTTGTAGTTCAACTGGATGGTGTGGTGGCAGTAGTGCTCACTGTGACTGTGTCGACTGCATAGACTATCGTAGGGTTGCACGCATGAGGGAATTGCTGTGATTTCATACACGAAGACGATGTTATGTTCAAGGCTGTTAATTGGTGTGGTTGGAGGGGGAATAGGACCAGGCATATAACAACACAAGGGATAGGTATGAGGAAGAAAGCATACTACAAGAGTGTACACACATATGAGCATTATAGCCATAGCCTAGCTAAATGATAGCACTATAGCGTGAACAACAGGGGACAGAGACACGATAATTGGGACAGGTATCCAACAGGAATAGGGCGGCTACGTTGCATTGATACCGTAGACTGGAGGATCTCCCTTGCTGGTCGCGCACGTTGTATATTTGTATGCATATGATCTTGCATGAACGGCTTCATGTGGAACACTCTTGAGCTATGGAGAATCGGATAGCTGCTCTCGAGGCCTTTGCTGTTGGGTTGACTACGTAATATTCCCAACTACTTCAAGACTGTAGACCTGTGGGCGAGCCAGGATGTAAATTTGTGGAGCACGAGTTCGAACGTTGGGTGGTGATCCTGTCGTACTTGTACGAGAACTAGAACGGCTACTATCTGCAGCAGAGAAATAAGGCTCGTCGGGCAAGGGTCAATGAGGAGACCCAGGCTTCGGTACGTCATCTAGGTATTAGCAACAGATGTCATAGACACCAGTTCCCTGTGAGTATCGATAAATGGATGCTATGGTGTTGTAGTTGTAGTAGATGTGAGGAGGTGAAGCTGTTGTAGCGTTATATTGTTGATATGGACGTTGATCCGAAAAAGCCAGGCAGCTTCGCTCCGCTGTGGGCTACCATTGGAGCCGTTAATCAAGTTGATCAGCATGTAAGCTATGACGTCACGTTATATTCATCACTACTGCTTCCTCATTGGAGTTTCACCAGTTTTACGTGAAGTGGCGTAAAACTCGGTGAAAAACGCGATATTCGTGGTGATATGCAGTAGTCGTGAAATATGATTTTCACTAGTGTTTTTCATATCACTAGGGTGAAACACCAATTCCTTTTCATGTGTTGTTGTTATTGCAGATTGGCTGTAGTCCTCGCTCGGTGAAGCTCGTGGCGAAGAAACATATATTTCTTATACTGCCAGATCGCGACGCCAGTGTTGGGATGAAATCTGGAAAGTGAGTTCAAATAGAGGTCTGCTTATTGTATTGAGCTCAATTTCAGAGCGGTCCGTATACTCCCCTGTTCGTTGAATTCGCACGATAATATGCGTCGATGGCATGCTGGGGAAAAAGTAGCCGAAAATGCAGTAGCTCTGTCGTGGACGGTAAGTTGCTGAGGAAATCAGTGGAGTTTCACCCAATACACAATCTTCAGTAAATAGCTACATAGCCTTTCCCTTAGCTAATATATCGCTCCTTACCCATCTGTATATATCTGCCTTTTCTATCTATCCCATTCTGCTCTAGTCGTTGAGTAGAATGGTGCACTAGTGATATGAAAAACAGTAACTGCATAGCGAGGATATCGGGGTTTTCGCGGAGTATTACGTCACTCCACGTAAACGGGTGAAACTCCAGTGACAAGCAATTTGAGTTCAGCCGTCGTCGGGAAAGACGAGGGCCACGAAGGGTCGGGTCAAAGTTGAGGCCAAAGCCATCGAGGAGGACGATTGGTGCACTCTGTGGATTATGACTAGTGATGAATTTGAAGCGGGGACGGTATCGTTTTGCTGTTGGGAAAAGGAGTATAGGAAGTATTATATTCGACATAATAACGACAATATTAATGTAATTCGACGAGATTTTGGTAAGAGTTGGTGACAAGTGGTTGGTTCAGGCATGTATAGAGGAAGTGGGCAGTAGCGGCTTTAAGCAGGCGGCATCTTTTAATTTATTATTGCGATCTGGTAGGGTGCCGGGATCGAACCTGGGACCTTTCCCATGTGTTCCTGTTACAGACTGCGACCCGAGAATGAATCGAAACGGCAGTAGTGTGATGAACATTTCGATCGATCCTAGTGTGCTTGAGGAGCATCTGCGGTAGAAAAAAGGAATCTTTCCGCGTGCGGTGGATGGTGGTGTTGCTCAGTTCTGACAAGTCGCGAGTAGAGGCGCAGGAGGTCGGGCAGGTGAGCGTCAGTGTGGGAAAATATGTTGGGTTCCCTCGACTGAGCTCGAGAATTATGAATGTTCGTACACGATTTTGCGTAAAAGTGTAGAGAAATCAAGGAAAATTCCCCGAGATTCCCTTAGAATTTCCACATTTTTACCATCACATGTAGTTGACCGTGTGCATATATTCCCACAGTGGTGAGTGTCGCCGTCAGCTGTATGTGATATATGTTCGCTCCCTTCAACTGAGCTCAGGAGTTTCCTCATAACATTATGATAATTTACCGTCGAATTCGGGTAAAACTGGGCAAAAACCGACAAAAATTTCTCTAAATTTTCTCATAATTTTCATTTTTTCACCAACACATGTAGTATATTCCCACATTATCATTGTCTCAGGATTCTTCCACCGACGGTCGATCGGAATCCGGAATATTACACGACAGGTTCTCCTCCACGTTATACAGGCTCGGCCATCCCATGTGATGTTCAGTTCGATTCCTAGTCGGGGAAGCGTGTCCTCTGGTGCCGAGCGTGGCGAGTTCGAGGAAGAGGAGACAGACGTGGTGAGCAGGGGGGGGGCGCTTGATGGTGGTGCTTAGATTATCTTATTATGCAGTCGGCGCGGTCTCAGAAACGTACTCGAGATTTGCGATCGGCTCGGCAGAAGGTCAAGAAGAAGGATGGTACTCATAGTAATACCGATAGTGATCACCGCGGTCAACTGGTGAGTGCATGGGTGTAGTGAAGTTTGTAAGGGAAGGATGTGCTCAGGTTCGGCCTAGTGTCGTGTATGACAGCGTTTTCGACTTGACACTAGAGCACGATGAGGCTCCGGATGTCTCTCGGATCGACCCTGCACCATCGACGACCTCCGTCGCTGCGTTACTGGTCAGTTTTCAGCGCTTGCAAGATTTTGGTATTTTCGGGGCTGTTAGGAGTTGGAGGAGGCTAGACGGGCGCTGGGTATTGCTTTGGATAAGGAATTGGAAAGTCAGAGGAAAATTAGACTGTTGCAGAAGCAGTTGGAATCTGGCAGAGAGGCTCAGGTGGGTCTGTGTGCATCATAGTTGGGGTTCGGTTAATTATGAGAGTCATTGAGAAACAGTTTTCAACATATGTTCAGTGCAGTAGTAAAAGGCGAGTATTAATCATCTAGAGAGGAGGAATAGGTGTCCAAGCGTTTTTTCTTCAAAAATGAGAGTAAATGTTAGTAAAAATGTTGAAGTCAGGACGAAAACAGGACATTTCCTCATGCATGCTCTCCTCGTATATCATGACTAGTATTTCCTATAGGAAGTGAAGCAACTAAGGAGAGAATTGAGTGGAACTAAGGAGAAGCTTGAGAAGGTGGAGGCCGAGGCTCGGGAGAAGATAAGGACTTTACAGCGTGAACTGGCTTTGGAGTTGGAGGCGAAGGACGAGGCATTGGTAAGGAAGTACCGCAACAACAGGCACTTTTGCGTTGTGCGTGCGTGCGTGATGAATTATCTTGACTGAACTACCGACCGTCCGAGGGCATCAGATGGATCAAACAAGTCCTCTATATTCCGAGGTTTGCAGAAAAACTCGAGTACGCCAACAGCTTCAAGAAATGTGTCCGAAAACAATTTTTGACGGAAGAATGTCCAGCCCGGGGATCGAACCGGGGACTAACTTCAGGATCGATTTGGGTGCACGATATGAAATCTATGACTATCAAATGCGCAATTGCAAATCATTTTTGATCATCTCACCTTCACAACGTTCATTACATTTCCAAAAGTTGTGGACTATTCGAGCTCCACCCCTTCGTCACGAAGGCCTAGTTAGGAGGGTTGTTTTACAGTGTTAAGTAGGCCTTTATGCAAAGCGATATTCTCAAATTTTGGGAGTACAAAAGTCAACGTGATAACTATGGAGTTTTACCCGTTTTACGTGAAGTGGACTCGGTGAAAACGCGAAATTCGCGCTACGCAGTAGTCGTGAAATATGTTTTTCACTAGTGTTTTTCATATCACTAGGGTGAAACTCCTATGTGAATCAGTTGACAACTTAGTCTATTGGTATGCTATCGAAATGAAGAAAGCCATATCGAGCATTTTGATTCTACATTCAACTGTTTGGTTTACACTGTAGAATCAGAATGAAGTTCTCGAGGAAAAGCTGGAGAGAAAACATGCTAGTCAGGAGGAAGCGCTCGACAATATGAAGTCGTTAAGAAAAGAACTAAAGAAGAAAACTGAGCGGCTGAGGGCACTGCAGCAGCAGCAGCAGCAGCAGCGAGAAATGACGGTGACGTTGGAATTTATGAGAAGTAGTTGAGGAGATTTGCTCAGGGCATGCGTGATGACAAAAGAGTGGTATCGATGGAGCAGGAGTTGCAGACAGAAAACCAAAATGTGATGAGATCTCTTAGGAGGGAACTGGAGAGGAAGGATGTGACGATGAAGAACCTCCGAGATCAGCTTGAAAAGGCGAAGGTAGGGGAGTTCGATGATAGCTTGGGAGGAGGCATTCGGTGGTGGTTTAACAGGGGAGTATGGGAGCACTGCGAGCTGAGAAGGAGGAAGCGCGGAATGCTAGTCGCCAGGCTGTGCTCAGGCTGGAGGGGGAGTTGGCGGAGGTTACAGCGAAATTAAAGGAGTTTAAGGAGGAACAGGTGGGTGGGGAATTTTTCATGTTTCCGAGGGAAACTCATTTTGCTAGGAACACATTTTTCAATCAGTTTCCCATGTAAATGTCATCATCGCATTAGGAGCATTTCTCCCATTTTTATCAAACCCTGGGGAATGTTATTTCTCAAAGATATACGGGTTTCTGGCGGGGGTTAATCGTAGTACTCATCGTGAGCGTGGCTGTGGTAGTTGATGAGAAATCATCACATGTCTGGTTCACAGGCTTACATTCAGTGGTGGCTTTGGTGGTGATGTAGCGAAAATAAGCAGAGTTTCCGAATCCTCGAACTCGGCAAGATTCAAAGCATTGTGACGATTCTTTGTAGTTGAAAAAACTCGTTTTCTTTTCTGGTGGCGTTTTGAACATAACATGTGTAGGAGGCGGCAGATGCGAGGTGGCAAGAGGCACAAGTTGAGAAGCAGGCTAGAGAGGCAGAGATTGTCGAGCTGAAGAGAACTCTGAAATCGATGGAAGTGAGTTGGGCTACTTTTGTGGTTAGTAGTGTCTTGGCTGCTCAGAAGTTGCCTGAGGAGCTCCACGTGGTGAAGGCCCGTCGTAACGAGGCGGAGTTGGCGGTAGGACATGGTTAGGGAAAGGAGACTAGTGTTGGAGGAATATACCTTTGCTCGGAAGTTTCCTTATTACTTATAGGAGTTTATATACGAATCGGTGTGGAAGTTTACAAAAATTTCGGAAAATTTTCTTACAATTTTTATATTGTCGTCAACACATGTGCATATTTTCCCGTTCTTCACAGTGGAGGTTGCGTCAGATGTTCGGGTTGGAGTCTGAGATAGAGGCGTTGAAGGAGAAGTTGGAGGGGAAGGAAAAGGAGATATCCGAGGCTCGAGGGCAGAATAACTGCGCGAGTGGTACAGTATGTTGTGGTGAATTTAGAGGTAGCGTTCAATCAGGTGATGGGAGGAAGCCGCCTCCCGCTCCTATGAGTGGGGGTGTTGGTAGGAGGGAATCGCGGGAAGTACGCAGCCGACTGAGTCTTGAGATGGATGAGGTGGTTGCTGGCCTGTTGGTGAGGTTCTAGAGCTTCGACTTCCCCCTGGACTTTACCGTTCGTGTCGGTCGATACATGCGGTTACAGGTAGCTGGTAGCAGTATGGCTGTGTCCAAGATGAGCCTGAGGGAGGGGGAGGAGCAGCAAAGTGTGGATAGGTATAAGAAGGTCATAATGGATCTGCAGGAGCATGTAGTAGTTGAGTATTGTAGGGAGGTTATGGTTGGGTAAAAAATTCCGTTATTGAGAAGATGTTGATACAAGTACAATAGTACGCTTCACAGTGCAGTGTTGGAACATATGTTCGTTTTCCTCAACTGAGCTCAGGATTTTCTTCCTCTCTAATTATAGGAGTTTATATACGAATTCGGCTTGAAGTACTCAAAAACCAACATGAAATCCTCCCATCTTCCTCAGAATTTTCGTATTGTCACCGACACATAGACTCCCACAACACTATTTGACTCTTGTATTGTGGACAAGGTACGCATGGTATGGTATCACCCTCAGGTAAAGAAGCAAGACGTATGGTTGGACGAGTGTGAGTTCGACATCTCCAAGTGGGAAGGTCGCTACCGCCACGAGCAGGGGGAGCATGAGAAGACTGAGAGGAAGTATAAGGAGGCTCTCGAGAAGGCGGACAAGGAGAGGGTTGTGTTGAGGAAGGAAGCTCAGAGGCTTTCACTGGAGTTGGAGCGGGTGTTGGAGGAAAAAGGGAAGTTGGAGGCAACGATGAAGGAACTTGAAGCAACTGGTAGGATAAGTTTGCATGATGGGGAAAGCTGTATGGAGCTGTTCTTAGCTGCAGTGGAGAGGAAAAAGCCCGAGAGCCGTACCACATCTAGTTCAACCAGTATGTCAATGAAGTAGGTAGTCCTTTGCTCCACATCTAGGAGTAGAATGTTCAGGAGTCTGGTCTCGTACGAGCGACGGATCGTAGCGTTGAAGATGGAGACGGTGAAGTTGAAGCAAGAGGCTGAGGCGGTTGAGGGTAGCGGTGGTTGACTGGGCGTTTTACGCTGGGGAATTTATTCCGTTCAGCGAGTAAACGAGCGGCAGAGATGAGGGCCGAACGTGCTGAGAAAAAGGTGGAGTTTATGAAAGTGCAGAGGAAGGAGTTTGAGGAGACTCTTGAGAAGCTGATGAAACAGATTGATGTTGTTGATGCCGAAGTAAGCGGTCTACTACTGCCACCACTACTACTACTACTACTACTACTACTACTACTACTACTACTACTACTACTACTACTACTACTACTACTACTACTACTCCTACTACTACTACTACTACTACTACTACTACTACTACTACTACTACTACTACTACTACTACTACTACTACTACTACTACTACTACTACTACTACTACTACTAGCACAACTTTCCATTCATTCAGTTAGCGTTCTTATCCAACTAAGGGACGTGCGCGCCTCGAATAACAGTAAACTTGTGCCATCGCGCTCTATTCTCAACATCACTGCGAGCGCGCCTCCATACACCACCACGATCCTCATAATCTTCTCTAACCATCTTCAACCATTTGGAGGACTCCTTAACCTCTGCCTCAACCCATTCCCTTTGCACGGACCCCTCCGGTTGTCTCAATGCATGGCCGAACCAGCGCAGACGCTTCTGACTCATCACCTCCCTCACTGTCCAACCATCCAACCACTGCATAATATCAGCTTCCGATACTTTCCAATTGTACTCCCTCTCAATTGTACTTGCAAAGTCAACCTCATTTCTTTCCCATCTCAATACATAAGAGACCAATCTATTACAACACTGCTGTAGTCTATCAATATCGTTCTTCACACATATCCATGTTTCCAAGTTGTAGAGTAGAACGCTTAGCACACAACTTTTGAAGACCTTTCTCTTCGTGCTACTCAATATACCCTTAGCTCTACAAACCTTCTTCAATTCATTGAAAACGCTCGTCGCTCTTTCTATCCGCCGGAATTTCTCTGCTCGTCTTCATTTTCGGAGTCAGCAATGTGCCAAGATATATTTCGGAGCTAACACAATTAAGTTCTTGTCCCTCTATGAATTTGATCGATACTCTCTCAATCTCTTCTCCAACAACCCCCCTCCTGTACATACCAACTTTCCTGCTCTTCCTCAGTGCTCTTGCTCCTTAGTAGTCATCTCACTATAGCTAGCACATTTTCCGAGTCGTGCGTGTATTCTCAACGCCTTGTCACTATGAAAACTACTCCCATACAGTCTGCATTTCCATTCGTCTATCGATGAAACCGATCGATCAAAACCCAACCTCATATTTCTCAATTTATCGCCATCCTCATCCTCAATCCATCCAGCCTTCTTACCGACACGTTTGATCACCGTGCCATCGTCATATATCATTTTATGTGAAAATCTATTCCCTCCTTCTAACAGTGAGCCACCCCTCATATGTTCCATCCTCTCATTTCACCCCCACTCTCTCCTCCTTCAACTCTTTCTGGACGAGCCTTCTCTCAGAGAAACCTTTCACCATTGCAACAGTCTTTTCCGTATTCAACTCCAATGCAACGTAATAAACTGCGGCTTGTAATTCTTGGAGGGAATCAACATCCTACACTGATCCTCCGGAAATATGCAGATAATCAGCATATCCCAGCCAGTTTACTAATATACCCTCCTCTTCACACGCTCTCATCGCGGCTCTCATGCAATGATCCAGTGCCAGCACAAATACCACAGGAGACAAACATGACCCTTGTCTTACTCCGATTCTTTGAGCAAACGTTTCTGTCATCCTTCCCGTAGGCGATATTTTGATTGCGATTCTCGAATTGGCACACAGCCTCTTCAAATTGAAGACTTCAATATATCCACTAAGCCTGGTGGAATATCACTCACTGATAATATATTCTACAAGCTCAACTATCGTAAAGAGTCGAATGCTTTTTTGAAATCAACAAATATAGATGCCACCCGCTCAAATACGCCCCATAACTTCCATAACAATCTAACTGGGTCCCTGCAACTTTTCCAAATGTGGAGCCGAATCTTTCAACAACTTTTCTTCTGCTGCTCCCTTAATTCTGTCTATTACGAATCGTATTATACGATTGCTGAAATAACTCTGAGAGTTAAACTCTCTCGACTACTGATAACAGAGAGATGCTCCTGTATCCTTCAGGAGACTTTCTATTCCCTTTGCCCTCGAAGAGAGTCACCAACATCGCTGTGTGGCACTCTGCTGTCAAATCCTCTCCTCTCCAGAGTGCTCTTATAACTATCCCAAGTACTCTCCAACTCTCCGCAGAGTTTTTAAACAATTTCGACGGTAACTTATCTACTCCTGCAGCTTCATTTCTCCTCATCTTCTTACACACATTATCGACCTCTTCATCTGAAGGTGCTTCTACATTTATTTCTCATGAATCAACCTTTTCCTCAGCTACCTCTTCCGCTATTTGGAATCCCCTCCTGCTCATATACGCTTCTTCTCTCTTTTCTCCTCCCTCCCCTAATAATTCTTCGGAGTGGCGAACAAAATTACTCACATCCATCCCCGTCAAATCCACCCCTTTATAACCCTCACCTCCAGCAACCTTATAATGGAGTATAATTCTTTCAAATTATTCACCTTGGCCGCCTCCTCCGCTTTCTCAGTCTGTTGTTTAATCCAATTCCTCTTATTGACTTTCACCATCCTTTCAGCTCCCTTCTGCACTTGTTTGAGAGGCTCAGCATGCTCGTCTCCTCTCTCTATTCTCCTCACCACTTCATTTCGCATTCTCGTTTTTCCCAGGTCGCGTCTCTTATCGAAGGTTTTCTTTTCACGCCATCTTGCTCGACCCTTTCCACTCCTCTCTCAACCGCCGCATTGAGTTGGTTCCATCTATCCCCAACTTCCAGCTCCGAGAATTCTTCTCATATTCCCTCATATTCATCTCTCATCAGCTCGCTGTCGACTAATTCTCCAGACTTCTTAGATCTCAACACTCTAACCAACTGGTTCTTAACCTTAACCTTCGTTTTACATGGCTTTACTAGCACTACTACTAGCACTACTACTGCTACTACTAGCACTACTACTACTACTACTACTACTACTACTACTACTACTACTACTACTACTACTACTACTACTACTACTACTACTACTACTACTACTACTACTACTACTAATAATAATACTGCTACTAGAGTTTGGTAGAGGGTGCGGCTACTGCATGAACTCTCGTCGGCGCAAGATGAGCTGAAGGCTTTGAAGACGGGTATAGCGGGCATGTCTGATTATAATACGGCGATAAAGGAAGCAATGAGGGGTGGGTTTCGTGTTGTTGTTACTGGGAGGATTTATTGACCGGTCAGATGCTCAGAGATCAGCACGTAGTGTCGAAGTTGAGAAGAACAACTCCGAGGAGCTTCCACACGTCGTGGAGGTGGGAGTCGCCCAAGTCTTTCGAGAGCATGTTCGCATTCAGATGGTGGAGGGTAGCCCACCCGTAATCGCCACAGTTCGATCTGCGAAGACGAAGCGTTCTGGTGGCGGCGGTTTATCTCTTCTGAGTGTTCGAATGTCGGAGCTTGGGCCGAGTCAGAATAAGCTCTCATCGCTGCGCTAATGAATCAATTTTTTTCAGAGGGGGAAAATGATAAGGAAAACATTGCGGTTGTTGAGACTATTGTGGAGGAGATGGAGGCTGAGAGGATAGCTCAGTCGAAGGTGAGCGGTGGTCTTGAAGGATTTGGATGATGTGCTTGGTGTGGTAGGAGCGGCAACCGTTGAAGCCCTCAGCGTTCCAACCGAAGATAATACCGTTGAACCCAGGAGCAATACCCTCGAAAATCGGCAAGCCCCGCAATCCTGGTGTTATCCCCGCCACGACTCCTCTTACTATGTTCAAGCCTCATCGGGTGGGACTGTCTGTCTGTTCTCGTCTCAGTCGGTGTTCAGGTTCGGCAGCTGGCGCAAGTGTTTACTGCGAGCGCGTGCGCGGCGGCAGCTCGGTCACCGAAAAAGAAGGCAGTCGGGATTGTTGCGAAGCCACGTATGAAGAATCTTATCGGCCTTAGGTGGGTTAATTGGTTGGAGCTTGTTGTGACTTAGTCTTACTGTCAGGGCGTTAGGACGGTTGGATGGTGGCAATCCCAATGGTGCTTAAGATGATCATCATCGTTGTTGCTGCGGTTTCTCCGTCTATTGGCATAATTAGAAGCATGTGATGAAGCTTATAATGAGATTATAGTAATTCTTTTCCATGCAGACCGCACTTGACTGATTATTAAGGATATTTGTGTCGAGTATTGCTCTCGTCGAGAGGCCGGCGATAGCATGCGCTGGTGGTCAGCATAACGAAGCAGACTGCTTCAAGCAGTATGGGAGTTTTAACGATGTTCAAATGCGCGAGGTCGTTGGAATTGTGGTATCATCTATGCTTGAGGTCCAGTTCTAAGTGTAAACGAAATGAGTACTCCGTATAAGTATGGTTTGGGAGGCATGAGTAGTCAAGCGAGAGTCCTCAGCCAGAGGCGCTGGCCCAGAGAGCACCGAAGTGATTTTCTGCGACAGATGAGAGAATCCTGTAACCTCGCTACTACTTGTGCGGAACGAAGCAACCTGCGTTGCAAGTTCCGGAGAGATTTTCGACAGAACTTCGGGGTTGAGAGTTTCGGATCTCACAAGTTCTGTAGCAACGTATCATGCTTTCGCCCCACTACCCACTACTCCCAAGTTGGGAGTCCCAACTGACGAAATCAATGTATGTTATTGGACAACCGACATTCAACAACAGTATAGTAGAGTGTTCAACGTGAACCAGCGAGCGAGTAAAGTTGAATTCCGTCGACAAGTGGGCCGAGTGTGCTGGGCGTCCCCGCTGTGCGGGGCAGCACAGGAGGCCTATGAACGTGCAGTCGCACCCTTCTCTCTTCCTGACCCCCATCCGGGCTGAGAATGCTCATATTATCATGTGTTCCAGCGCCCAAGCAGTAGAGCATCAGGTCGTTATTTCGAAGATCGCGGGTTGTAGTACCCCCGGGAGGGATTTCCACGAAATCATTTCATTTCGCACACCGCTAGGTCGCACAAGCTGTATGCAAGGGAGATGGACACAATTTACTCCCTCTCCTAAGGTCCAACTCTCCGTGTATGACAAGAGAAGATATAATTATAGGTGATAAACCCTCTACGCAGGAGACCCTCTCACAAGCTACCACTCCTCAACAAGGAAGTAGTGAGGCGTAATGATTCATTATAGCCGAACTTCGAGACTGTCGAATCGACAGTGTCGATACCTCTCTGCCGGCTCGACCTTACCTCAAGGTCCTAGCATTTTCCTCCCCTGAGATGGACGTCTCGGACTGAAATGTTTATATTGACGTATTTAGTTGACTGATCCGTGATTCGCGTGATATACAGGGCATTTATTACACCCTCGTTATGAAACGAAGTTGTGGGACTACAGCGCACTTCACGAATGGGACGCTACGCGTGAAACTGATTCACGTATTTCACGACTGCATCTCCGTACACCTCGGGAAGCTACGATGGATTTGTTCAGTGAGCTTGTGCTATCACTGAATTGTGATAGTAGATTGAGTTATAGTCGAAGCTTATTTGCCCGCGTTAGGCATGAGCATCGAGTTGAAAAGCATAACTGCTTCGAGTCGTACAGTAGCGTTGCACTGAAAAGTTAGCAACTCCGTTTACCATCCCGATGTTGAACATCCTCCTCGTCGTCCTATTGATATGTGGTGTGGCTTGTACCTTCAAGATGGGCAACGTTCGCATGCAGATGAAGACGACACATTTCTGCAACCTCGACTTGAGGGACATCAAGGGGAACCCAATGGCATGTCACATCTCCAAGGCTATGGAGACTGAAGGGCTGGTCCTACCTGGTATGGATGATAACAAGTCGTTCACCGTTCATCGAGACATCTTCGTCGTCAAGGACGGTCAAGCTGTAGTTCAAGCAGCGCCAAGTCACCCGTATCTGTATCTCCTTATGAGCCAGAACGACACCCACTTCAGCACCTTTCAACTCTTTAATAAACAGTCATTCCTCCTAGAGGAGGGAACCAGGCGAAAGAAGGATACACCCGATGGTCGCAGGCTCAATGCCAATCGTACACTCGAGGATGATGGTTGGGTCTATAAAGGTTTGGTAGACGAAGGTGGACAGAAGCTTAGCAAATGGGTCAGAAGTGGAGTAGAAGGTGTTGATCCAAAATCCGGTCTCAACTTCACTGCCCTCGCTCAGACTGGTATGATCACTAACGCTTGGGTTCTCTATCTTGACAAGGATCAGAAGCAGATGGTGAAGATCTTGGGTATTAACACCTTCGAGAATGATAAAGTCTATCTCGAGTCCAACGTCACTCATTGGGAAGAGCTCGACGATGCATTAACTCTGGACGTTGCCATGAAGGATATTCACGCGGCGTATGATATCGTCAAGAGCGACAATCGGCTACCAGAGGAGGTAGAGGCTCCACAACTGGACGTTGAGTTCATCAAGACCCGCTTGGTTAGCGAAGAGGCTCGTCTATTCTTCAGCGATGGGAAGAGCCACGACTGGAGGTCGAACAAGACTCGTATTCGTGGAGATAAGTCGGTAGCACCGATCGATTACTTCCACCTCCCCAGTGGCTCTGCTGCACATAAGTTCTTCCTGTACAAGTATCACTCTTCTGTACAGGGGCAGGAGAAATTCGAGTTTCCATCGGCTTGCAAGAGCGGTGTGACCAAGACGGTCAGTCCATTCTGCCTGTATGTTGGTTACGCCTCTAGCGACACGCTACTGGCCCTCGAGGTATATATGGCTTATACCGATGTAACCATTGAGGAAAATAGAGCACACCTCAACGTCACAGTCCATTTGAAGCAGCCGAAGACGGAGGTCCTACTCTTTGCTTTCGAAGCCGCTGGATGCGCCCTGGTTTGGGCTGCTGATATTGGCTTCGCAGGCTTGCGCATTCAAGTATGTCTTACCGGTGCAGGCCAAGGTGGGAATGGCACTTACTGGGGGAAAATAGCAATGTCGGTCGCGCTCATAATCACTGTTAAACCCTTTCCTTCGTTGAAAGCCACACTCTCTGGTCAAGTTGCGGTCAATGCTTCGAAAAATGGTGATATCAAAGCATATGGTGAGCTGGGCATTGATGTCTCGGCGGTAGCTGTCGGAGCGGGTATTTCCCTGGACATCTTCGGAAACACCGTTGATCATAAATCGGATATCTGGCAATTCAAATCCCACTTCAATCTCAAGGTATGGGTCGACATTAAGATCTACAGCCATGAGTGGCCATGGAGTTGGACTATTTGGGAAGCTGGTCCAGTTAAAGTGCGATAAGTCGGCGAACACGTGTTGACGGTGTATCGAGGGCATAGTTGCAGTCCCATGTGAAAGCTGCGTGAGTATCTTGTATAATAAACTATTATGCTCTTATTATGTATTGAACTCTGTTGAAGAATAACGAAGCACACGTAGGGCCTACGTCGTAGGCTCGTGAAGAAGCATTTTGAGTCACATTGGTCGGGTTAGCCGATGAGTGGCACATCATGAGCCCGTTCTGATTCCGCTTTCGTTGTCCTAGCAGCTAGGACCTAGCTGATGCACTACGCTTCCAGCGGTTGATCCGCTGCAATCCCGTAGCTTAGCGCTCAGGAATCTCAGTTCATAAGTTAACCTACTCTTTTCAGATTGTTCTGTCGTGTTTTGACCAGTAAGGAGTATCACATAACTAACCACATCATTCGACCCGAGCTGATCACCTATGTCAGAGCTAGACGACAAGGTGTACTTTGCAACACCTCCGACCTACTACTACTACTACTACTACTACTACTACTACTACTACTACTACTACTACTACTACTACTACTACTACTACTACTACTACTATGCGAGGCTCCTTGATGAACGATTGAGTCTAGCTGTGATTAGATCCACACCAAGAACTCACCCAGGTAATACTGATAACAAACGCAGCCGCCCGTCATGGTGGCATAAAGGCCTTGACACACTCCGTAAGGAATATCACTCACTCAGAGCTTCCACAAGACGCCGGAACAGGGAGAACTGTGATAGTAACACATGCCAAATAGGGCTTAACCATGTGAAGAAACTAAAGCGGAAGTACTTCAATGCCATCAAGAAGGCCAAACTCGACTCTGTCGAGAGAGACCTGCGATCCATGGACGAAACTGGCATGCACAGGCGCTTTAAGGCGAGGCCTCCTTGCAGGGCTTTATCTAGACCTTTTCATTGACGCACTTGCACTTAGCCCTCCATTTCATCGTGCACTCGCCGAGTGCCACTCGGCGAGTCACTGAGTGCCATTAACGAGCGAAACATTGATCCCTGGGCAGTCCAGAAATTAAACTCGTAATCGTGGAAAATTATTAAGTTTGTATCATAACTAATGACACCTTGTGACTGATAAGGCCACTAAGTCTTAGTGACTAAGACGAGGTGGATATGCGCTTGCTATTTTTTTGTACCCAATGCTCCCACACTTCCTCTATGAAGCTCTCGTAGTCAGCTACAGCGGCCGGGGCCGCGTCTAGGCTTGGTAACGGTGGACCTTGCAGGCTTGCACGCATCAACTGGCTCAAGATTTCGCCAGAGAGCGGCCTGCGATCACTGGCTAACCTAGTTGTTGAGCTGAAGCAGCGCTCCACAGAGGCGGTGGAAGAAGGTAAACACATGACAATAGCACAGATCTTGCAATGACGCGGAAAGAGGGAAACAAGTCGAGGATTGCCGAGGAACGCTTTATGGAAATCGCAATCCTCAGGAATAGACTCCATAGCAAGTTGTCTTTTCACGAACTCAACCTCCTTAACCAGAGCCTGTTTCCAGGAGCAAGATGCCCCATCCAATTTCACTGCAACCAACGCTGCGGTTGCTTCGGTCCAGCTGGGAGCATCAAATCGCCCAAGGGTCATCAAAAAGAGGACATCCTCCTGAAATCGGGATCGAAGCTCTGCTACCAAGTCACCAAGGTATGGGGAAACCACTTGAAATAGGGAGGGATCAGACACACAGCTGCGGCGAGCGTTCGATGCTCTCACTTCTATCTTGTGGGATAGGTCGAGGTACTGGTCCTTGATCAGTCCTTCTAGTGCATCCTGACTGTCAAGCTCCGCTATGAAAGTTATCAGGTTGGTGGTGATATTTATGGCACTACTATATGAGATTCCCGTGGACTGAAACTTCGCGGACACTTCTGCCATCCCTCCTAGTACGTGGCGAAGGACGATCAAAAGCTGAATATTCATCTTATCAGTGAAGACCTTGATGAGACCCTTACAGCGGCTCCTATCTTCTCGCAAAAAATCCCGATCATGGGATATCTTGTCGAGAGTACGTAGCACGATTGGCAATACCTACAAGAGTAGTGGTAGTAGTAGTAGAGTTCCACTGTTGCGTAGCGGTACCTGAATGAGTCTTTCGACGGCATTGGCCGTCGATAGCCATCTGGTTGCTGCCACCTCTATCAGGCCTTTGTACCGCTCGTGGGGTTCTCTCAACTCAGCTGACGCTGCCTTGAGCATGCTCAATTTCTTATTTGACTTAGAAAAGAGGGAATACAGTGATTGAATACTATCAAGACAATCGCTCACCATAGGATGTGGGCCGCGAGCAACAGTGCGAGCCACTAGTTGCAGACGATGGGCCCTACAATGCACGAACTTTACATTCGACCCCCAATTTTGTAAGATCTTTCCATATACACCTTCATTGCCCGAGCTCATGCTAGAGCAACCATCGAAGCTAACAGTGTGTATAGCAGAGATCGGAATACCACGATCACGAATGGCACGGTCAATAACATCGAAAATAGTCTCCGCTTTAGTGTTGGGAACAACCTGAACGTGTAACATTGTCTCCGTAGTCTTGACTTCATTATTCAGCTTGCCTCCTGGAGTATTGTCAGCAACAATGTGTCTTACGTAGATGCTAAGGACATTTTCACCGTGTGCGGATGTTTCATCGGCTAGAATGGCAACCTCACCAAAATTATCAATCGAGGTTGCTATCGAAACAGAAGCACGATGATCGATAGTAAAGTTAATGGAGTCTATAACATCGGTGCTTGTCGTAGTGGACCGGTAGGTGGCATTGAGAGGCCTTGTTGCCGCGAAGGTCGCTAGTCTTGGGCACACCCGATAGAGAAGGTCCAAAAGAGTAGGGTACTTCGTGGTACTCGACTCTGTCGAGAGAGACCTGCGATCCATGGACGAAACTGGCATGCACAGGCGCTTTAAGGCGAGGCCTCCTTGTCTTGCCACGTACGACAGCGCCGAGATACTAGACCACTTCTTTGGACTAAATGAGGAGTGCCCACCTGCTCCTGCGGCTGAGATCACGGATCCACCACCAACCTTGCTCGATGACCTGGGCGGCGAGATCACTGACCAGGACATTGAACCAGTACTGTCGAGCCTAGCCACAAGGAAATCCTGCGGCTGGGATCAGATCTTCAATGAACATATCCAGTATGCATCCAAAAACTCTTCTTGGTTCAAGCCAGCTTTCAGGAGGATGGTAACTGCCATCCTTAACCTAGGACACTTTCCAAGGATATTCAAACGGTCTGACCTCTGCATGATATATAAAAACAACGGAAAAACTGGCTCAAAGGCCTGGAGGTCTGTAGCCTTGATGAGCTGTCTGGGAAAGACGGCGGAGGCCGTTATTAAGACGAGGCTTGTCGCCAGCCTAGGGCCTACACCTGCCCATATATACGGATACAGCAGTGGACGAAGCACAACCACTGCCGTCGATTACATATCAGGTCCTATTTTTGATCCTAGACATGAAAAGATGGTGACCACAACATTTGATGTGTCCTCTGCCTTCGACAAGGTATCCTTCAGACACATCATCGATGAGGTCGTCGCCATCACTGAAGGTCCAGCCTGGGGATGCCTACTTAGCTCCTACCTACACGGACACCAAATCTTCCTGGACAACCGGCACACCTTCCGTGTGGCAGGTGTGGCCCAAGGAGGTGTCTTGGCACCGGTCTGCTTCGCGGCAGCCACCTGGCGCATGGGGGATCGGCTCCAGGCACTCACTGGCCCATACAGGATACGGGTTGCCATCTACGCTGATGACATTTGCGCCAAGATCATTGCCAATGGGATACTTGGATTATCACAAGGTCTCAAGGACGCTGTGAGCGTCATCAAGCCTTGGACTGACAGCGCAGACCTACACCTGGATCCAGCCAAGAACGAGACCATCATAGACAGTGAGATCACAAGCGTCCTGCTCAAGGACCACCTGGAAGATACTGACATTCACTACATTGCGGAGAACACCAAGTCAAGTATCAAGTGGTTAGGACTGTGGCTGACTCCACACAACAACTGGAGGACACACATAGACTATGCCATCGGGAAAGGTAAGCGTGCCTTGTCCATGCTGAGACGTTTGTTGATAAAGGACTGGGACTTCTCACCGAAGCTTGCACTGCTAGAATGGAAGGTGCATGTGATACCGACCCTTCTATATGGGTCGGAAATCTGGGGGGGTACAGCCTCCCGTAAATGGTATATCGAAAAATGTACCAAACTTGAAGCTGTATTCGCTCGCAAGCTCTTTGGGTTGCCTCGCTCAGCACCCAATGACCTTGCCTCGCGGATGCTAGCCACTGTCTGCGAGCCCATCTGGGTTCAGGCCAGATTAAGGTTCGCTTGCTACAAACTCCACAAGGCAGGATCGACGCAGGCACCGGTGTCGGAAAACACTCGAAAGATCCTCGAAGGATGGGGCGTGGACTCCATCGAGGACAGGGAGACACTTTGCACTCCCGTCGACGGCATCAGTAAGTCTCCACCAGCTGGTGTGGTATTCAATATTGAAAACGGAGAACCACCGAACCCTCCGAAGAGAAGCACATTGTGCTTCTATTCGGATGGCTCGGTGGTAGATCGCGGTAACGTAGCCGCGAAAACAGGCTGTGGTGTGATTAGATGTGCTCCAGAGGCTCCTCATGGCTACGAAGGCAAATCCTTCAACACCGGCCCCTACTCCAACATCGCACAATGCGAGCTAGCTGGCATTGATAACTGTCTTCAGTGGGCACATGAACTACCACAAGACCAGGCTGACCTCTACATATGTCTGGATTCACTGGCTGCCATCAGGGGGGTACAGAAGGCGTTCAATCAGAGGAACTCAAGATGCACCGAGTTGGTCCACTCCATCATACAGAAGACAGATGCGTGGGTTGAACACGCAAACGGTAAGGTGTTTTACTGGTGGGTCCGAGGGCACAGAGGACACCTGTACAACGAGCTGAGCGATGTCTTTGCGTCACGAGGGGCACGAGAGGGCGCCGCCACAATGACTTATATTGTGCGCAAGCCTCTGTCGTGCACCAAAGGTCAGATCATCAACACTGCACACCATGAGATGGAAGAACACTGGAGAAAAGTTCGTTGCACTAGAGCGGCTTCACGGATAGGTTTAGGCCTTGGCCGAAAACAACTGCTGAAAATTGTTAAAACTACTCTCAAATGGGGAGCAAAAGACAGGCGTAGATTGGCTGAACTGATAAGCTTTCACAGCAGCACTAGACACTATAGGCAGCATTTGACCAGCACGGTGATAGACACCAGGTGTAGATACTGTTCTGAGTCGAGGGAGGACCTGGCGCACTTTTTCAGCTGCCCAGCTGTTAAGCTGAGCAGAATTCGTCGTAAAGTTTGGCCCGAGCACTATTCGGTAGATTTCCTGTCAGGGGAGAGGACTTCGAAGGGCATGGCTCTCATAAGAGATTCTCTCGTCGGCGCAGGCGAAACAGGTTTGAACCGCGTCAGGCGCTTCCTCAGGACGGTAGCGCCTTCGTGGAAGAGATAAGGAGATAACTGAGTTGGAACGTGGGAGTGGGCCCTACAGTAACAGGTTGTAACAGTTGGTATCGTACGTAAATTCACGCATGCTCATGAGTGATTGCGCACGCCGTCAGGCTCGTCGAGCCAGGGGCTATACGACCATACTGCAGAAGCAGGAGATGTCGTGCCCCCAGCACAAAACAAAACAAAAAAAAACTACTACTACTACTACTACTACTACTACTACTACTACTACTACTACTACTACTACTACTACTACTACTACTACTACTAGCACAACTTTCCATTCATTCAGTTAGCGTTTTTATCCAACTGAGGGACGTGCGCGCCTCGAATAACAGTAAATTTGTGTCATCGTGCTCTATTCTCAACATCATTACGAGCGCGCCTCCATACACCACCACGGTCCTCAAAATCTTCTCTAACCAGCTTCAACCATTTTGAGGACTCCTTAAACTCTGCCTCAACCCGTTACCTTTGTATGGACCCCTCTGGTTGTCTCGGTGCCTGGCCAAACCAGCGCAGACGCTTCTGACTCATCACCTGCCTCACTGTCCAACCTTCCAAGTTGGACGGATGATTGGTACGTCTTATGGACGTACTGGTATTATGCAGCGGTTGGATGATCCAACCTGTCCAACCGCTGCATAATATCACCTCTCGATACTTTCCAATTGAACTCCCTCTCAATTGTATTTGCAAAGCCAACCTCATGTCTTTCCCATCTCAATACGTAAGAGACCAATCTATTATCACCCAACCACTACTGTAGTCTATCAATATCGCTCTTCACACATATCCATGTTTCCGAGTTGTAGAGTAGAACGCTTAGCATACAAGTTTTGAAGACATTTCTCTTCGTGCTACTCAATATACCCTTAGCTCTCCAAACCTTATTCAATTCATTGAAAACGCTCGTCGCTCTTTCTATCCGCCGGAATTTCTCTGCTCGCCTTCATTTTCGGAGTCAGCAATGTGCCAAGATATATTTCGGAGCTAACACAATTAAGTTCTTGTCTCTCTATGAATTTGATCGATACTCTCTCAATCTCTTCTCCAACAACCCCCCTCCTGTACATACCAACTTTCCTGCTCTTCCTCAGTGCTCTTGCTCCTTAGTAGTCATCTCACTATAGCTAGCACATTTTCCGAGTCGTGCGTGCATTCTCAACGCCTTGTCACTATGAAAACTACTCCCATACAGTCTGCATTTCCATTCGTCTATCGATGAAACCGATCGATCAAAACCCAACCTCATATTTCTCAATTTATCGCCATCCTCATCCTCAATCCATCCAGCCTTCTTACCGACACGTTTGATCACCGTGCCATCGTCATATATCATTTTATGTGAAAATCTATTCCCTCCTTCTAACAGTGAGCCACCCCTCATATGTTCCATCCTCTCATTTCACCTCCACTCTCTCCTCCTTCACCTCTTTCTGGACGAGCCTTCTCTCAGAGAAACCTTTCACCATTGCAACAGTCTTTTCCGTATTCACCTCCAATGCAACGTAATAAACTGCGGCTTGTAATTCTTGGAGGGAATCAACATCCTACACTGATCCTCCTGAAATATGCAGATAATCAGCATATCCCAGCCAGTTTACTAATATACCCTCCTCTTCACACGCTCTCATCGCGGCTCTCATGCAATGATCCAGTGCCAGCACAAATACCACAGGAGACAAACATGACCCTTGTCTTACTCCGATTCTTTGAGCAAACGTTTCTGTCACCCTTCCCGTAGCGATATTTTGATTGCGATTCTCGAATTGGCACACAGCCTCTTCAAATTGAAGACTTCAATATATCCACTAAGCCTGGTGGAATATCACTCACTGATATATATTCTACAAGCTCAACTATCGTAAAGAGTCGAATG
>NW_003211193.1:167310-175579 GCF_000006405.1 Perkinsus marinus ATCC 50983
CAGAGTGCTCTTATAACTATCCCAAGTACTCTCCAACTCTCCGCAGAGTTTTTAAACAATTTCGACGGTAACTTATCTACTCCTGCAGCTTTATTTCTCCTCATCTTCTTACACACAGTATCGACCTCTTCATCTGAAGGTGCTTCTACATTTATTTCCCATGAATCAACCTTTCCCTCAGCTACCTCTTCCGCTATTTGGAATCTCCTCTTGCTCATATACGCTTCTTTTCTCTTTTCTCCTCCCTCCCCTAATAATTCTTCGGGGTGGCGAACAAAATTACTCACATCCATCCCCGTCAAATCCACCCCTTTATAACCCTCACCCCCGGCAACCTTATAATGGAGTATAATTCTTTCAAATTATTCACCTTGGCCGCCTCCTCCGCTTTCTCAGTCTGTTGTTTAATCCAATTCCTCTTATGGACTTTCACCATCCTTTCACCTCCCTTCTGTACTTGTTTGAGAGGCTCAGCATGCTCGTCTCCTCTCTATTCTCCTCACCACTTTATTTCGCATTCTCGTTTTTCCCAAGTCGCGTCTCTTATCGAGGGTTTTCTTTTCACGCCATCTTGCTCGACCCTTTCCACTCCTCTCTCAACTGCCGCATTGAGTTGGTTCCATCTATCTCCAACCTCCAGCTCCGAGAAGCTTCCCATATTCCCTCATATTCATCTCTAATCAGCTCGCTGTCGACTAATTCTCCAGACTCCTTAGATCTCAACACTCTAACCAACTGGTTCTTAACCTTAACCTTCGTTTTACATGGCTTTACTAGCACTACTACTGCTACTACTAGCACTGCTACTACTACTACTACTACTACTACTACTACTACTACTACTATTAATACTGCTACTACTAGAGTTTGGTAGAGGATGCGGCTACTGCATGAACTCTCGTCGGCGCAAGATGAGCTGAAGGCTTTGAAGACGGGTATAGCGGGCGTGTCTGATTATAATACGGCGATAAAGGAAGCAATGAGGGGTGGGTTTCGTGTTGTTGTTACTGGGAGGATTTATTGACCGGTCAGATGCTCAGAGATCAGCACGTAGTGTCGAAGTTGAGAAGTTTCCAGTCGGTGAAGCCTCCCAGGTGGTTATTAGAGGCTCGGGGTGTCCCGTATTGGGTTGGTGTACTCTTCAGGACAATTGTGGGGACGCAGTGATTGTTGAGAACAACTCCGAGGAGCTTCCATACGTCGTGGAGGTGGGAGTCGTCCAAGTCTTTCGAGAGCATGTTCGCATTCAGATGGTGGAGGGTAGCCCGCCCGTAATCGCCACAGTTCGATCTGCGAAGACGAAGCGTTCTGGTGGCGGCGGTTTATCTCTCCTGAGTGTTCGAATGTCGGAGCTTGGGCCGAGTCAGAATAAGCTCTCATCGCTGCGCTAATGAATCGATTTTTTTTCAGAGGGGGAAAATGATAAGGAAAACATTGCGGTTGTTGAAACTATTGTGGAGGAGACGGAGGCTGAGAGGATAGCTCAGTCCAAGGTGAGCGGTGGCCTTGAAGGATTTGGATGATGTGCTTGGTGTGGTAGGAGCGGCAACCGTTAAAGCCCTCAGCGTTCCAACCGAAGATAATACCGTTGAACCCAGGAGCAACACCCTCGAAAATCGGCAAGCCCCGCAATCCTGGTGTTATCCCCGCCACGACTCCTCTTACTATGTTCAAGCCTCATCGGGTGGGACTGTCTGTCTGTTCTCGTCTTAGTTGGTGGTCAGGTTCGGCAGCTGGCGCAAGTGTTTACTGCGAGCGCGTGCGCGGCGGCAGCTCGGTCACCGAAAAAGACGGCAGTCGAGATAGTTGTGAAGCCACGTATTAAGAACCCTATCAGCCTTAGGTGGGTTCATTGGTTGGAGCTTGTTGTGACTTAGTCTTACTGTCAGGGCGTTAGGACGGTTGGATGGTGGCAATCCCAATGGTGCTTAAGATGATCATCATCGTTGTTGTTGCGGTTTCTCCGTCTATTGGCATAATTAGAAGCATGTCATGAAGCTTATAATGAGATTATAGTAATTCTTTTCCATGCAGACCGCACTTGACTGATTATTAAGGATATTCGTGTCGAGTATTGCTCTCGTCGAGAGGCCGGCGATAGTATGCGCTGGTGGTCAGCATAACGAAGCAGACTGCTTTAAGCAGTATGGGAGTTTTAACGATGTTCAAATGCGCGAGGTCGTTGGAATTGTGGTATCATCTATGCTTGAGTTCCAGTTCTAAGTGTAAACGAAATGAGTACTCCGTATAAGTATGGTTTTGAGGCATGCGTAGTCAAGCGAGAGTCCTCAGCCAGAGGCGCTGGCCCAGAGAGCACCGAAGTGATTTTCTGCGACAGATGAGAGAATCCTGTAACCTCGCTACTACTTGTGCGGAACGAAGCATCCTGCGTTGCAGGTTACGGAGAGATTTTCGACAGAACTTCGGGGTTGAGAGTTTCGGATCTCACAAGTTCTGTAGCAACGTATCATGCTTTCGCCCCACTACCCACTACTCCCAAGTTGGGAGTCCCAACTAACGAAATCAATGTATGTTATTGGACAACCGACATTCAACAACAGTATAGTAGAGTGTTCAACGTGAACCAGCGAGCGAGTAAAGTTGAATTCCGTCGACAAGTGGGCCGAGTGTGCTGGGCGTCCCCGCTGTGCGGGGCAGCACAGGAGGCCTATGAACGTGCAGTCGCACCCTTCTCTCTTCCTAACCCCCATCCGGGCTGAGAATGCTCATATTATCGTGTGTCCTAGCGCCCAAGCAGTAGAGCATCAGGTCATTATTTCGAAGATCGCGGGTTGTAGTACCCCCCCGGAGGGATTTCCACGGAATCATTTCATTTTGCACACCGCTAGGTCGCACAAGCTGTATGCAAGGGAGATGGACACAATTTGCTCCCTCTCCTAAGGTCCAACTCTCCGCGTATGACAAGAGAAGATATAATTACAGGTGATAAACCCTCTACGCAGGAGACCCTCTCACAAGCTACCACTCCTCAACAAGGAAGTAGTGAGGCGTAATGATTCATTATAGCCGAACTTCGAGACTGTCGAATCGACAGTGTCGATACCTCTCTGCCGGCTCGACCTTACCTCAAGGTCCTAGCATTTTCCGCCCCTGAGATGGACGTCTCGGATTGAAATGTTTATATTGACGTATTTAGTTGACTGATCCGTGATTCGCGTGATATACAGGGCATTTATTACACCCTCGTTATGGAATGAAGTGGTGGGACTACAGCGCACTTCACGAATGGGACACTACGCGTGAAACTGATTCACGTATTTCACGACTGCATCTCCATACACCTCGGTAAGCTACAATGAATTTGTTCAGTGAGCTTGTGCTCTCACTGAATTGTAATAGTAGATGGAGTTATAGTCGAAGCTTATTTGCCCGCGTTAGGCATGAGCATCGAGTTGAAAAGCATAACTGCTTCGAGTCGCACAGTAGCGTTGTACTGAAAAGTTAGCAGCTCCGTTTATCATCCCGATGCTGAACATCCTCCTCGTCGTCCTATTGATATGTGGTGTGGCTTGTACCTTCAAGATGGGCAACGTTCGCATACAGATGAAGACGACACATTTCTGCAACCTCGACATGAGGGACATCAAGGGGAACCCAATGGCATGTCACATCTCCAAGGCTATGGAGACTGAAGGGCTGGTCCTACCTGGTATGGATGATAACAAGTCGTTCACCGTTCATCGAGACATCTTCGTCGTCAAGGACGGTCAAGCGGTAGTTCAAGCAGCGCCAAGTCACCCGTATCTGTATCTCCTTATGAGCCAGAACGACACCCACTTCAGCACCTTCCAACTCTTTGATAAACAGTCATTCCTCTTAGAGGAGGGAACCAGGCGAAAGAATGATACACCCGATGGTCGCAGGCTCAATGTCAATCGTACACTCGAGGATGATGGTTGGGTCTATAAAGGTTTGGTAGACGAAGGTGGACAGAAGCTTAACAAATGGGTCAGAAGTGGAGTAGAAGGTGTTGATCCAAAATCCGGTCTCAACTTCACTGCCCTCGCTCAGACTGGTATGATCACTAACGCTTGGGTTCTCTATCTTGACAAGGATCAGAAGCAGATGGTGAAGATCTTGGGTATAAACACCTTCGAGAATGATAAAGTCTATCTCGAGTCCAACGTCACTCATTGGGAAGAGCTCGACGATGCATTAACTCTGGACGTTGCCGTGAAGGATATTCACACGGCGTATGATATCGTCAAGAGCCACAATCGGCTACCAGCGGAGGTAGAGGCTCCACAACTGGACGTTGAGTTCATCAAGACCCGCTTGGTTAGCGAAGAGGCTCGTCTATTCTTCAACGATGGGAAGAGCCACGACTGGAGGTCGAACAAGACTCGTATTCGTGGAGATAAGTCGGTAGCACCGATCGATTACTTCCACCTCCCCAGTGGCTCTGCTGCACATAAGTTCTTCCTGTACAAGTATAACTCTCCTGTACAAGGGCAGGAGAAATTCGAGTTACCATCGGCTTGCAAGAGCGGTGTGACCAAGTCGGCCAGTCCATACTGCCTGTATGTTGGTTACGCCTCTAGCGACACGCTACTGGCCCTCGAGGTATATATGGCTTATACCGATGTAGCCATTGAGGAAAATAGAGCACACCTCAACGTCACAGTCCATTTGAAGCAGCCGAAGACGGAGGTTCTACTCTTTGCTTTCGAAGCCGCTGGATGCGCCCTGGTTTGGGCTGCTGATATTAAATTCGCAGGCTTGCGCATTCAAGTATGTCTTACCGGTGCAGGCAAAGGTGGGAATGGCACTTACTGGGGGAAAATAGCAATGTCGGTCGCGGTCATAATCACTGTTAAACCCTTTCCTTCGTTGAAAGCCACACTCTCTGGTCAAGTTGCGGTCAATGCTTCGAAAAATGGTGATGTCAAAGCATATGGTGAGCTGGGCATTGATGTCTCGGCGGTAGCTGTCGGAGCGGGTATTTCCCTGGACATCTTCGGAAACACCGTTGATCATAAATCGGATATCTGGCAATTCAAATCCCACTTCAATCTCCACGTATGGGTCGACGTTCGCTTCTACAGCCATGACTGGCCATGGAGTTGGACTATTTGGGAAGCTGGTCCAGTTAAAGTGCGATAAGTCGGCAAGCCGGTGTTGACGGTGTATCGAGGGCATAGTTGCAGTCCCATGTGAGAGCTGCATGAGTATCTCATATAATAAATTATGATGCTCTTGTCATGTCTTGAACTTTGTTAAAGAATAACGGAGCACACCTAGGCTCGTGAAGTAGCATTTTGACTCCGCGTTGGTCGGGTTAGCTGATGAGTGGCGCACCATGGGCCGATTCTGATCTCTCTTTCGTTGTCCTAGCTGATGCACTATGCTGCCAGCGGTTGATCCGCTGCAATCCCGTAGCTTAGCGCTCAGGAATCTCAGTTCACAAGTTAACCGGCTCTTTTCAGATTGTTCTGTCGTGTTTTAACCAGTAAGGAGTGTCACATAACTAACCACATCATTCGACCCGAGCTGATCACCTATGTCAGGGCTAGACGACACGGTGTACTTTGCAACACCTCCGACATGATTCATTTATGAGTCGCTTTAGCTCAGCGATGGACTTCTATAACAAACCGTGTGCTCCAGTGTGCTCCGGTAGAGGATGCGGCTACTGCATGAACTCTCGTCGGCGCAAGATGAGCTGAAGGCTTTGAAGACGGGTATAGCGGGCATGTCTGATTATAATACGGCGATAAAGGAAGCAATGAGGGGTGGATTTCATGTTGTTGTTACTGGGAGGATTTATTGACCGGTCAGATGCTCAGAGATCAGCACGTAGTGTCGAAGTTGAGAAGTTTTCAGTCGGTGAAGCCTCCCAGGTGGTTATTAGAGGCTCGAGGTGTTCCGTTTCGGGTTGGTGTACTCTTCAGGAAAATTGTGGGGACGCAGCGATTGTTGAGAACAACTCCGAGGAGCTTCCACACGTCGTGGAGGTGGGAGTCGCCCAAGTCTTTCGAGAGCATGTTCGCATTCAGATGGTGGAGGGTAGCCCACCCGTAATCGCCACAGTTCGATCTGCGAAGACGAAGCGTTCTGGTGGCGGCGGTTTATCTCTTCTGAGTGTTCGAATGTCGGAGCTTGGGCCGAGTCAGAATAAGCTCTCATCGCTGCGCTAATGAATCGATCTTTTTCAGAGGGGGAAAATGATAAGGAAAACATTGCGGTTGTTGAGACTATTGTGGAGGAGATGGAGGCTGAGAGGATAGCTCAGTCGAAGGTGAGCGGTGGTCTTGAAGGATTTGAATGATGTGCTTGGTGTGGTAGGAGCGGCAACCGTTGAAGCCCTCAGCGTTCCAACCGAAGATAATACCGCTGAACCCAGGAGCAATACCCTCGAAACTCGGCAAGCCCCGCAATCCTGGTGTTATCCCCGCCACGACTTCTCTTACTATGTTCAAGCCTCATCGGGTGGGACTGTCTGTCTGTTCTCGTCTTAGTTGGTGGTCAGGTTCGGCAGCTGGCGCAAGTGTTTACTGCGAGCGCGTGCGCGGCGGCAGCTCGGTCACCGAAAAAGACGGCAGTCGAGATAGTTGTGAAGCCACGTATTAAGAACCCTATCAGCCTTAGGTGGGTTCATTGGTTGGAGCTTGTTGTGACTTAGTCTTACTGTCAGGGCGTTAGGACGGTTGGATGGTGGCAATCCCAATGGTGCTTAAGATGATCATCATCGTTGTTGTTGCGGTTTCTCCGTCTATTGGCATAATTAGAAGCATGTGATGAAGCTTATAATGAGATTATAGTAATTCTCCTCCATGCAGACCGCACTTGACTCATTATTAAGAATATTTGTGTCGAGTATTGCTGTCGTCGAGAGGCCGGCGATAGCATGCGCTGGTGGTCAGCATAACGAAGCAGACTGCTTCAAGCAGTATGGGAGTTTTAACGATGTTCAAATGCGCGAGGTCGTTGGAATTGTGGTATCATCTATGCTTGAGTTCCAGTTCTAAGTGTAAACGAAATGAGTACTCCGTATAAGTATGGTTTTGAGGCATGAGTAGTCAAGCGAGAGTCCTCAGCCAGAGGCGCTGGCCCAGAGAGCACCGAAGTGATTTTCTGCGACAGATGAGAGAATCCTGTAACCTCGCTACTACTTATGCGGAACGAAGCATCCTGCGTTGCAAGTTCCGGAGAGATTTTCGACAGAACTTCGGGGTTGAGAGTTTCGGATCTCACAAGTTCTGTAGCAACGTATCATGCTTTCGCCCCACTACCCACTACTCCCAAGTTGGGAGTCCCAACTGACGAAATCAATGTATGTTATTGGACAACCGACATTCAACAACAGTATAGTAGAGTGTTCAACGTGAACCAGCGAGAGAGTAAAGTTGAATTCCGTCGACAAGTGGGCCGAGTGTGCTGGGCGTCCCCGCTGTGCGGGGCAGCACAGGAGGCCTATGAACGTGCAGTCGCACCCTTCTCTCTTCCTAACCCCCATCCGGGCTGAGAATGCTCATATTATCGTGTGTCCTAGCGCCCAAGCAGTAGAGCATCAGGTCATTATTTCGAAGATCGCGGGTTGTAGTACCCCCCCGGAGGGATTTCCACGGAATCATTTCATTTTGCACACCGCTAGGTCGCACAAGCTGTATGCAAGGGAGATGGACACAATTTGCTCCCTCTCCTAAGGTCCAACTCTCCGCGTATGACAAGAGAAGATATAATTACAGGTGATAAACCCTCTACGCAGGAGACCCTCTCACAAGCTACCACTCCTCAACAAGGAAGTAGTGAGGCGTAATGATTCATTATAGCCGAACTTCGAGACTGTCGAATCGACAGTGTCGATACCTCTCTGCCGGCTCGACCTTACCTCAAGGTCCTAGCATTTTCCGCCCCTGAGATGGACGTCTCGGATTGAAATGTTTATATTGACGTATTTAGTTGACTGATCCGTGATTCGCGTGATATACAGGGCATTTATTACACCCTCGTTATGGAACGAAGTGGTGGGACTACAGCGCACTTCACGAATGGGACACTACGCGTGAAACTGATTCACGTATTTCACGACTGCATCTCCGTACACCTCGGGAAGCTACGATGGATTTGTTCAGTGAGCTTGTGCTCTCACTGAATTGTAATAGTAGATGGAGTTATAGTCGAAGCTTATTTGCCCGCGTTAGGCATGAGCATCGAGTTGAAAAGCATAACTGCTTCGAGTCGCACAGTAGCGTTGTACTGAAAAGTTAGCAGCTCCGTTTATCATCCCGATGCTGAACATCCTCCT
>NW_003211193.1:175679-176996 GCF_000006405.1 Perkinsus marinus ATCC 50983
ACAACTCCGAGGAGCTTCCACACGTCGTGGAGGTGGAGTCGCCCAAGTCTTTCGAGAGCAGGTTCGCATTCAGATGGTGGAGGGTAGCCCACCCGTAATCGCCACAGTTCGATCTGCGGAGACGAAGCGTTCTGGTGGCGGCGGTTTATATCTTCTGAGTGTTCGAATGTCGGAGCTTGGGCCGAGTCAGAATAAGCTCTCATCGCTGCGCTTATGAATCGATTTTTTTTCAGAGGGGGAAAATGATAAGGAAAACATTGCCGTTGTTGAGACTATTGTGGAGGAGATGGAGGCTGAGAGGATAGCTTAGTCGAAGGTGAGCGGTGGTCTTGAAGGATTTGAAATTCAAATTTTGAATGATGTGCTTGGTGTGGTAGGAGCGGCAACCGTTGAAGCCCTCAGCATTCCAACCAAAGGTAATACCGTTGAACCCAGGAGCAACACCCTCGAGAATCGGCAAGCCCCGCAATCCTGGTGTTATCCCCGCCACGACTCCTCTTACTATGTTCAAGCCTCATCGAGTGGGACTGTCTGTCTGTTCTCGTCTCAGTCGGTGGTCAGGTTCGGCAGCTGGCGCAAGTGTTTACTGCGAGCGCGTGCGCGGCGGCAGCTCGGTCACCGAAAAAGAAGGCAGTCGAGATAGTTGCGAAGCCACGTATTAAGAACCCTATCAGCCTTAGGTGGGTTCATTGGTTGGAGCTTGTTGTGACTTAGTCTTACTGTCAGGGCGTTAGGACGGTTGGATGGTGACAGTCCCAATGGTGCTTAAGATGATCATCATCGTTGTTGCTGCGGTTTCTCCGTCTATTGGCATAATTAGAAGCATGTGATGAAGCTTATAATGAGATTAGTGATGGTTACGAAGTAATCAAGTTTAGTTACAAGACCAGAGTCATCGGTGCGGAAACAACCACACAGAAAAAATCGAGAGTGCGGTAACTTGTGTCGTCGGCGAGCGAAGTAGACCGTTACAGTACTGCATATTTACGATTGCGAGAAACATCTAGGAGGCTTTCGTAGCCTGTACTCCAGGCCAGTTGTGAGTAGCTCATGGTATACCTTCCCTCCGCACTGCGGAGTCCGCAGTTGCGACGCGGGCTCTTTTATCTTCTCCCCGCCCCCCCCCTCTCCCGGGTTGAATCACTCGGCTCAGCCGAGTCGGCTGAGACAGCTCGTTGGCCGACCTCCGGGGTCGACCTCGAGCGAGCCTCAACCCTGTGATTTGGCGGCCCGACGTGCGGGTTTCTGGTTCGAGTTTAGTTTTCGACCGAATCCCGCATTCAGGGTCCGCTGTCCTGTTTACCATACCACCCGGTG
>NW_003211193.1:177096-184151 GCF_000006405.1 Perkinsus marinus ATCC 50983
GAGACACCACGCGAACAGTTCTGCCCGCAAGCGTCGACAGACGCCATGGGCACCAGACGAGTCGGGCTAACTAATAGTAATTTTTTCATACAGACCGCACTTGACTCACTATGAAAGATATTTGTGTCGAGTATCGCTCACGGGGAGGCCAGCGATAGCATGAGCTGGTTATCAGCATAACGAAGCAGTATGGGTCCCATACTGCTTCTGCTTCCAACTCCCATACTATGGGAGTTGGTAACGATGTTCAAATGCACCAGATCGTTGAAATAGTGGTATCATCTGGACCTGAGTGTAAACGAAATGAGTACTCTGAAAAATGAGGAATGAATGAATGGGTTGAATGTCGAGTTGAAGCGCTGTAGTGGTAGTACCTCGCGGTCGGGCAGAATTAGAGGGTCTATAACTTTACGCAAACTACGTGTTCCGTAATTATTTTCATGTCTTCAGCCGGTTGAATTGAAACCTCCTAGTGATCAAATGTTGTGATCAATGGGGATATCATTTTGGCGTTATACAGGCTCTGTCGAATTGAGTAAATTCGGATAAGAGGACGGGGGAAACGAGACGGTCATTTGGCGCACATCTCGAAAATCACTCACACCGTTGGACCGGCACTTCATGATCGAGCTAAAGAGTTGAACCCAGTGTAGTCGGACACGATCGTCGACATAAGTGCGGCTATGGCTGCCGCTTTTTTGGACTGAATCGTTGTTGGTAATTTGAATTTGACTCGTAAAACAGACATTGCGTGTAGAAAGCAAGTACACGAATCTGGTATAAGATATGGTGAAGATCACTCCGTAGCACTTGATGTTAGCTGTGCTCAAAAAGCCGAGAAGGGAGGGCACTCTTACAGTGGAACTGTAGGAGTGGTGGTGGTGGTGATGGTGGAGTGCTCGTCGTCGCTTCCCACTTCTCCGATTGTGAGCCTATTATATAATTTCTATGACCACCGACCCGACAGCACAGATTGAACTAACGGAGGAAGAGAAGGAGGCGGCGGCCTTGAAAGCACAACAGGCTGAGGAAGCTGCGGCGGAGGTGTGATTTACGCGGAAGTTGATACCCTAGCATAGTGCCAGGGATCACTAACTTAGTCGGTGTGGGAAATAGGGCATGTTCTGGTGAGGAAATTGCGAGGAAATGTGGGAAAATTCCTGATGGCTTCCTTACACTTCTAACTGAGTCATTTCTATAATCAGCGTGGAAAATCCTGAACTCAGCCGAGCGGAGCGACCATCTACTGCAACACTGCCTCCAGTGTGTTCACGTACGGTCCTGACTGCAGATAGTCGAGCTGATCATCGAGGCCGGTGGCCACATACTCTACCGTCACCATCGGGATCGTCTTGCTGTTAAATACGCCGCGAAGAGGGTTGCAGAAGTAGGCCAGTCGTAGGAATATGCATGGTAGCCGCCGCTGCCCTCCAGGCCCTGCTGGCTGATGTGGATCTGACATTCATGCCGGTCGATCCGGGGGATGAGATGATGAGGAAGGAGCTCGGAAGTGGGCAGTTGACTTCTGAGGTTGCTGCGGGATTTGAACACTAGGTGATACCCTTCCTGATGATGGTGACACGTGGAGCTGCATGCCGGTGCCACCTCCTATTGATAACTGGGCTAAGTTCGCTGTTCCTGTGAGGATGGTGAACAGTTTGGAAAACGCCACGATCACACAAGAGGTGGCTGACCAGAAGGTTGAGAAGTAACGGTGACTGACCGCATCGCTTTGCACGTAGAGCAGTTCTCAGGTCCAGCGTGGTGGAGGCCACTAAGAAGGGTGAATGGCTTTTGTCTGAAGAGTGGTGGTTTTCTCTATGGCAGATCCATCGGTGAAAGGAGATAACGAGGATCCGCGAGTGATTCTTGTGGAAGTCTCGGAGGATGAATGTGACGAGGAAGAGGATAGACTTAGGGAATTTCTGAGGAGGGAAGCACAGTCGTCGGTGAGGTCAGGGAATTATCGAGAAACCTATAATGCTCCCGGGGGAACTCATTTTGATTTTTCCACGAATGGCTAGGAACGCATTCTTCAATCAGTTTCCCATGCACATGTCATCATCGCATTAGAAACATGTTTCCCATTGTTATCAAACCCTGGGGAACTTTATTTCTCAAGGATATATGGGTCTCTGGTGGGGGTTAATCGGGCGGATACTGTACTCTCTCTTTTCCTTCAGAGGGCTTCAATAAAGAACTAAGGAGTGTTGACTCTGTAGAGAACCATGAACCAGGATGGAATGATTTTTCAATCTATTTTATCAGTGTTGATACTCCAACGCTAGTAGCGCCCGCCCGCATGCAGCCTGCATGATGCAGGTCCTCGAGCGGCCGATGCATTTCCAGTTGCTCTCACGTTGTGTGCATTCATTTAATGACCTCCTTCTTCTTGTCAATACTCGTTATTACTCTACTGTGGGCGATCGACTCACGCCGTATTCTTTCTAAACCTTTGGGCATCTTGAAGGCTTCTGAAACTGGGCGATACAGAAGCCCTGAGGAGGCGCCAGCCAATATCATTTATAGGAGGGCAAAAGTCGTTGAAGAAGCAAGGCTCGAAGGGCCTGCGGGCTCCTACGATCACTGCTTCGATGCGGTGGACAGCAGCGTTGCGCAGGAGAAGGCGTCACAAGGAAAAGTATCGTTTCCACCGCGACCAAAGCACTATGTGCTTGTCAGGCTGTTGTCGCCGAGATGTTCACTGAACTTCCTCCGCTTTTTCCTGATGAAGATGAGGAGTTTGTCAGGGCTCGCATGTGAGATTCCCCAACTGACTTGGCGTATTTACGGTCTTATCCAGACCTGGGCACCAGAAAGGCGATGAACACTTAATCGCCTATATCGTCTGGGTTGGTGTCTCTGAAGGGTGAGAAGGGAAACGTATAGGCACTACATTAGCCTCGAAAGGAATTGAAGATGTAAGTTGTCCGCTCAGGTTGGTGTGCGAGAAGAGTCTCTTCAGGTGAGACAAGTGCAGCCTGGTCTGGAAGCAGTATGGGCTCTTGTCGCGAAGGACAACTCGAAGTCTAGGAAAATCTTTCAACGTTTGAACTTCACGATGATTGGTAACTCTAGAACGGTTCTCTTTCGATCTATATCGTTTGGTGATCTCAGAGAGTGATTTTAAAGTCCACGACATCTTTGCCTTGTACTTCACGAAGCACGCTTCCTAAGTATTATTATGTGATGTACCTCAGTTGATATGAACTGGATGTTGGATGAACTCTTTTGTGTGTGTTTTGTGTTGTTCCACGAGTAAACTCGAATTCGATGCCAACAGTAGCCTTCATAAATCCAGCGAGTGTGGAGAGTTCCGACGCTATTCAAACGCAAAATTCCACTTATGTTGGAGTTACTTCTGTTGAAGATCGGCATGTCTTCCTCATCTCCCATTGAGAGAACGGCACAACTAGAGGACTTATAGGAAGAACTTATTTTTCAATATAATCAATAGTAGGCTCACTTAACGCTAGGCTAAGATATGCACTGCGACACGGAACAATAGCCAAGGAGACAAGTTACACAGAAACAAACACAATACTTCTTCATGGGGGGAAATCATCCGGAATGATTCATCCCTCTACACTCACTGTGTAAATATTTTGATTAAATTACCACACTCAAAACACGTGGGTCTGGAGACAAGCTAGGCTTGTCCATGAAGAGTCGAGCTTGAAGGCCGCACTCGCAAGATTAGTGCTGCTTGGTATCCATGATACCACTAGGATGTCGCGTCGACATCAAAGATGGGAAAAGTGCGGTCTTCAAGCAAGTCGGCTCTTGTGCTCGGTGTGGGAGGGATGGGTTGAGCAAAATGACAACACTATTCACGCGGCACTCTGATCTGCAAGCTATTCCTAATGCGTGCATACGTGGTGCAATCTTGCACGCGTGCGCTGTGTGTCGACTGTCCCTTTTTGGCAGCGGAGCGACGTGTGTCTCGTTTCCGGAATTTAACTTGGGATAAAGGATTATCCTTGATTCAACATTATTTTGAAACATACTGAAGGCAATTGCAGTCTGTATCCGACTGTGCGGTTTGTGCCACTGCCTGACAACCGGGAAACCACTATGCAGTTTCCCATAGCCGAATAGACTCCAACAGACGCTCATTGTTCAACGTTGTTACTCAAATGCAGATCAACCTGCCTACCACAGTTACTGTGTTACTGTGGCACAGTAACAGGGGTGACACATGTGTCCTAACACTTCCGATATTGAGCACGAAGCTGAGTATTTTCCATCGTTAGTGGAGGCGTATTCTCAACAACTAAACCTGGTGGTTAATCCTTGGGGCTACTCGACGGACGCTACTCCTGCTACTCATTCATAGCAACCTTTTTGAGGATAGAATGTATAGTGAGAGAACCCCAGGTTATTGAGGTGGTCTAAGCTGAATGAAGATATTGTACAAGGTGCAGGAAAGAACTCCTGATTTAGGAAGGTCATTCATTGGAAGAGTATTGGGAAGTAGTACTAGGCAAAGGCCTGCCAACTTTGCCACTATTTAGTGTAGTCACTCAGTCAGGTCTCATGAATGCTAGTCAATTCAATTCAATTCAATTCAAAGCTTATGCCGCGCACTACGGGCCAGAGGCCAGTCGCCCATACTCTTGCTAATGCCACTAGCAAATACGACAAAAGGCGACCCTGGCCAGGGCTTTCCCGACTAGGGCTAAATGGTACAGTAGAGAGTAACAGAGTGAAAAAAAATCGACAACGATGAGTCATCACCCACACTGCCACTTCACCAGCATGCAACCAGCTTATGCTCGACACTTGAGGGGGTACCTGAAGGCACTAACGAAGTAGTAGGTCTTCCTTGTATAGTATCAGGCTGATACTATCAGCTGTATTGGGTCCCAGTGTGTTGATGCAATACCAAAGCTTCTCTCAATGCAAACGAAGTCATCGGGCATGACAGCCCTCTCAGAGGGATTCAGAATGCACAGTACAACAGCCATGGAACCGAGGTGAGAACCTCTCCCTCGGTGGGGAAGCACATGAGCTATGGGCCACCCCCTATCGCACTCGTTGAGTGGATCATCCACTCAACGAGTGCGATAGAGATGCGATCCCCCCACTCTCACATCCACTGTGGAATCCACAGTGTGGATGTAAGAGTTTCGCTCAAAGAGCGGTAACAGCTCGATCCCAGTTTCGATCTGATTGGAATTCACCATCCAGTAACCCCCACGCCACGATAAGGCACTGGGAACAGTGGGGGGAACGCTACTCAACCTTCTAATGAATCTTGCAATCTTGCAATATCTTGCGTTCTCTCAACGTTGTCTGGGCGCTCGGCCTCGGCATCGATTAGAAAACGACGGGAGCTGATTGCGACCCTACGGCTTGTCAGGGTGATGGAATTTACCAAACTTGCCCCTATCCCTCGCCCCGTCGCAGCGAGAGCTGTCAAGACTGAGGAGGAAGCCTTCTATAAGAAATACAAGCATGCTCTTAAGGCCAAGAGTAGGTTGTCGGGTTTATGAAGGGGAAGTCTTATTGTTGGCGAGTGTAGGCACAAGCGGCTCCAGTGTGACTAGTGTTGCTTATAACCCTGTCAATAGGAGGCAGGTGGTAGTCACTCATGGTACGCGAGTAGAGCTGCTTACGTTGCCGGTTGGGCACAAGCCGGTCGCTACGAGCTATAAGGCGGACATGTTGTGGTCGAAGCATAAGGACTTCACAACGTGTGTGGCGTTTAGGAATGATGGGAAGCTTATTGCGGCTGGAGACGGATCGGGAAGGGTGAACGATTAAGGTGGGGAGATTATTTCCGGAAGTTGTTATTAGATTAACGTTTACGACCTTACGGCCACGAGGAATATATTGCGAAGATTTAGAGGAGGACATGAGGGAGCGGCCAACTCAGTGTGCTTTGCTTCTCATGATCGAACGCTTGTCTATAGCGCGGGAAAGGACGGCAAAAGTAGAGTCAATTTTCATACCATACTTCTTTCACATCGCGATTGTATTAGTCATCCAATGGTCATTATCCTCGGACACAAGGACAGCTTCGGAAGGTGGCAGTCTCATTGGCAAGCACGATGACGCGGTTCAAGTCGTCTTTGCCACCACTGCTGGCTCCATCATAACGGCAGGTAATTCACTCCCTCATATACAGTGTTGAAATATATGTTCGCTTTCCTCAGCTGAGCTCAGTAGTTTCTTCACTATATAGAAGTTTACACATGAACTCGAGTAGAAGTGTTCGGAAACCAACAAGAATTTTTTTCAATACTGCCTCCTGCACATCTACTTTGACTTTGTGCATATTTTCTAGTGTGATGAATAGCGTCGTATCAGGTTATGACGGTTTCGTTCACGTGTGGAAGCCTATAGACTCTGAAGAGGAGGAGCAGGACGTCGACATGGAAACTGGAGAGGATAAGGTTCCCGAGCCGGTGAGACTACTCGCTGTTGGCCTCCGTGTTGGAGTAGGAATATGTTTGCTTTCCTCAACTGCGGACTAGTTATCGAAGTTTACGTATGAATTCGGTAGAAATGTATAGGAATCAATGAGAAATTCTCGAAATTTCTTCAGAATTTTCGTATTGTCACCACCAACATGTGTGGTTGACCATGTGCACATTTTCCCACCCAGATTGGTCTCAACATGCCCTCTCCTCAGGTTAGCAGCTACGCTCATGGGAGTCCAATTGATGCTGCATGCCTATCTCGAAACCAAACGTTGTTGTATGTGGCTGGTGGGGGATTCGTGTCGACTATTGATCTGATCGCTGGGAAGGTCGTCCAGAAGGTAGCATTGTAGAGCTATGTGTGCTGCAGGAAGGTGTTCGCTTTCCTCAGCTGATGTCAATACTTTCCTTACTTATCATTTGAGTTTATATAGGAACTAGGAGAGTGTACTAAGGAGAATTTTCCAAAATTTCCTCAGAGTTTTCATACTGTTACCAACACATGTGGTTGACATTGTGCATATTGTGAGTATGTGTTTGGCAGAGTCCACTTGGGCATAGCAAGGCGGTGACGGGCATGTGCGTGAATGCAAAGGGGGATGTCGTCACTGGCAGTCTAGATGGCACTGT
>NW_003211193.1:184251-189227 GCF_000006405.1 Perkinsus marinus ATCC 50983
CATGGTATCACTGATATCGCATGGTCGGGTGGGCAGGGCCTGTCTATGGTTGTGTGCCTCGATGACGGATCTCTCATCTCGCGTCGCAGGAGGCCTCGGGACGGGGAGGTTGATGATGCTGCTGAGGGTAGTAGGGGAGTTGTAATGTCTGTGTGAAGGTACTTTCTTTCCTTAGGTTCGAGTCTACTACGACCAATGCGAGCAGTGGGGTCGGTCGGGGTGTCCCCGTCAGGTGGTGTACAGTACTTCACACAAACAGCTAAAGTGAGACACTCTCATTTGGAGGTCCTATTGAGGCGATTCGAGTAATAACAATGGGACTGGGTATAAAGCGGGCGATCATAGACGTGTATGAATGATCCTATGATTTTCAAGAGGGTTTTGAGGGCGGAGCGAAGCATAGACGGGATTTTGGTTTTTATGCATGTGTTTACAATATGAAATGGTTAAAGTTTTTCCGTTCCGGATTGCCGCTTCACAGAATCAGGTTGACTCTCATTGTTCAGATATCCCAAGTTGTTGGATGCTGTGGTGGAGGGTAGCACACCGAGTGTTATGGGAGCATCGGTGTTGGACGAGCTTCGACAGCGAGGCGCGTTAACGGGCGCTACACGTAATCGATAGGTCGCGGGTTCGATCCCTGGGTTAGGTATTTTTCCTGTTAGGTAATCGTACGGAGGAGGAGTGCGCGAAGATAGTGAATTACCTCGCCAAGCTGATGGGCAGTTGGGACGGCTCGAGGCTGGGCTCTTTGGTGGCTAGCGTGTTGGATGCTCTCACTGCTACTAACCAGAAGGTAGTGTCCTCCTATGGTGCTCTTATAGTGTTGTAGTAGCAAGGATGTTACTGGGCGTTGTAGACTGTACAAAGATATGATGTCTTTTTTGTACGCCTCTTTGAGTAGCCTCTTACTGCAAAAGCAAAATTACAATCAGAAACTATACTAGTGCTTCGATGATTAGAAGCTTCTAATGCATATGCGTAGAGCTTAAGATTTCATGCCTACCAACATCCAAGTTTTAGTAGTGTTGATAAGGTTCGAAAAATGTGTGGTGAGAGAATGATAAAGTCGACGGTCATTTGCGGACCTCATGCAAAATGTTATTTTTGCATGTAGTGTATTCTGTGTATGTGGTTTGATTTTTCTAGGTGTTTGCGAATCCGAGTGATGAGTTAGTGAAGGCATTGAATCATCTGAGCACCACCATCGGGTCTGAGGTCCTTACTGAGCAGAAGATAATGCCATGTGTGGGTCTACTGGAAATGTTCGACCAACAGCTTTGAGCGATTCTACTACTACTGTTACCATCACAACAACGTCATCCTGTTTCTATGAGGTGTTATACTACTGTAGGGTATATTACTTCTAGTACTACCACTCCTATGGGAAATTGTGTTCCAGTAACAGTCGCTGTAGGCAGTGGTGAAATATAGGTTTCCTTTCCTCAGCTGAGCTCGGAAGTAAGCATTCATTGCATAATGCAATGAATGGGAAGTGGACAACTAGTATAACACTACCTGGAGTTTGTGAAATAATAACCTTTCCTATTGAAGATCGCAAAGTATTCTAAGCCAGAAGCAGTTGTCTATGGCAAGAGCATGGTAGAGATGCTCAGGGATAGAAGTCGCTCGCTGATCGTTCATCATGAACGTCTTCCTAGACTGCAGTGTGGGGGGAAATACGCACATGGTCAACTACATGTGTTGGTGTTTGAGGAGAATTTGGGAAGCTGTTGTTGATTTCTGTATACTTCTACCCCTATTCGTATGTTGAGTACTATAATTTTTAAGGAAACGCCTGAGCTCAGCTGATGAAAGTGAACATATATTGCAATAGTGGTGCTATAGACTCAACGACAGGTTGCTTTTTGAGGAAACTCCTTTGGGAGGTCGCCACTGTATGAGCTTCTCGCTGAGATGTTGGGTTCGATGGTCATTACCATTTACTTTACTTTAAAATGGGTAGTGCCTCTGTAGTATTGCAGCTCAAATGTCCAATCGTCCTCCTATAGTGTGGAAGCGAACGGCACCGTTCCATCCTGATGTAGTAGAGGCAGACTTGGTTCATCAAGAACGGCTTGCTGTTGGTAGTATAATGGGGGGGAGGTAGCGTTTATGATACGAAGCTGTTGTAATGGGTAGACAATTCAGAATGGCAATATTTTCATGTCGGTTCTCGCCTTAGTCGAATCATAGAAGTTCGCGGGTTGTATTCTGAGAAATGCCCTATATGGTCTGTTCGATCCTCGCAGCTGTTTTCTGGTAGTATGAATTTTACTCGTCTGGGAGAAGCATTTGAGATTTTTGTTATGAAAACTCCTATTACGTCTTTGTTGTTGTTGTTGTTGTTGTTGTTGTTGTTGTTGTTGTTGTTGCTGTTGTTGTTGTTGTTGTTGTTGTTGTTGTTGTTGTTGTTGTTGTCGTTGTTGTTGTTGTTGTTGTAGGTATGTATGAGTATGACGAGGCCACTGGTCTTCGAGAGGGTGGGCTGATGATTTTGGACTCCACCAATGGTTCGGTTTTATCGGAGATCACTGGCACAGACTGCACGGGGGTATGTTAGTGGACCTCATTCGTATCTTTTATGATTCAACCTAAGATACTCGATGTGCGGTGGATTGGTTCGAAGTCTTTAGCGGCGTGTACGGCCGAAGGCGGGATCCAATTGTGAGAATCTTACTTGTGCATGCGTGCAAATTATTGTGGTCTGTGTGGAATCAGTTTTACCGTATCGGAGGATGGTAAGATGGTCGAGTGCAGTTCGACGATTCCCATGTTTACTGGCGAGGGCGCTAAGGGGGTGGCCATTGGCTTGGACGTCACTCAAGGTAGGACGCGTGTGAGCTTACTGTCCCGAACAGCGGTAATGAGGTTATACTGATGAGCATGTACTTCCTTAATTTACATTTTGAAGTGAATGCTCGCCGTAATGATCCTATGTGGCTGTAATTATTATAAACTTGTAGAATTTTCTAATCTGTTTTCGTGTCGTAGATCGTCGGATGAGAGTTTTTGTGTGGTAATGAAGTCTCGTATACAAATTGATATTAACGAGTGGTAGGCAGAGGTGTGGTACGTCACTCGTTGAAATTAAATATCGGACTGAACGATCAAGTGGCGAGTCGTGAATTGTGTGAGGCAGTATATGTGAATTTAGGAACTTTCTCTATCTGTTTTTATGTCATACTGATGTCAATACATGTCATACATACTTGTGTCCTGTTGGTCAATAGTTGTAGATTGGGTTAACTTCGGAGGGCGCAGGTTCAATACCAAAAAAGTGCCATGAGAATTTTTCCGAAAATCGATTGCGGACAGGTTCCATGCAATATAGTTATATAAGAGGGGCTTATATTCAAAATTTTAGCTTGATAATCGCTCTGTAGAATAAGTTACCTCTGCACACGTATAGTCGAGCTTTAGATGACGCGTACTGTATTTCGTGAGAAAAGCATTGGTACATCTCGTCATGTCTTCCCATCCGAATTTCCCTGTGTAGGCGGTCGTAGAGTAGCATCAATAGCGACAGGAGGTCAGGTAGCACTAGTAGACGGCTCGAAAGGGGAAGTAGTGCAGTGCTGGCAAGCACATGATGCCAAGATGGAGTCATGGACATGTAGGCTTCACCTGGGCATGCCTTGTAGTAGTTTCTCTGCATTAGGTTGTCTGTCACCTGATGGGACGCTGCTGGCCACTGGCGGTGATGATCGTCGTATGAAACTGTGGGATGTGAGAACACCAGCTACTGACGGGCCGGTGAGGGAATAGGGTTCGGATCGCTTGGTGTTAGTCTCGAAAAACAAGTCTAATTTTCTACATAGAGAGTTACTATCAATCTTGGCTGAATTCTGCTTTTTCGGTATAGATCGAACTTGAAGTAATATTATTTTCGGGTGTAGTTCATCATACCACACCTTCGTCAATTCCTGCCGTGATTAGGTGCTATCGGATCGGAGGGAGCATGAGGCTGGAATCACAGCATATTTGTTCGTACAGCACGGGCGAAGGATACTCACTGGCAGCTACGATGAAAACGTAAATTGGGATGCTTTTGCCGGGCTGTACAGGCTGATTCTATAGAGTAACTACGGAATCACGGAGTTATAGATTCTAGATCTGGAATCAGCGCCGTACATAGGGGTGGGCGAATTGGGCATGGACTCTCTTCCCGGGAGGGTCCATGGGCCCTTAGTCGCCACGTGATTACTCCTTGAGTAGAGACCGACGGTCACCGGTTTGCCCAGTGCCCCACAACAAGCTAAACTCAATAATCATAAACATATATATAACACCCATATCAATATCATTATATAGTAATATATATCATTTATACCATTATACGATAACCTGTAGATTTATATATTTACTTGTGTGTATTAATTATTATTTGTTATAGGATATCGTATAATAATAACCATGTTTTAATCACTAATAACGATATCATACCAATAATAAAGAATATATATAAATATTAATAATAAATTAGGAGATCGAGAACAGACAAGGGCACTGGTCAGTAGTATGATATTACATCATAACAGGAGTGTTTCTACTTGTACTGAATTTGCCATGATTCTTATTATCTCTCATCACTGAGGCCTGGAGCAGAATCCCGAAATGTGGTATGGTTGGTCGGCATTGGACGCAACACGCGGGAATGACGTTTGAAAAGCCCTAAATTTCATGCTGGAATAGTCTCGTCTCGGACACAGCGGAGCGAAGCGTTTCATGATGTGCATTATCACTATGTTCCACTATGCTCAGGTTCGTGTATGGGACTTGAGATTTGGTGTAGCAGACTCGGCGTGTGATGCTAGTGGTATGCAGTGTGTAGTGAGGCAAGCTGCGGTAAGTAGCATAAACAGTGTTGGAATATATATTCGCTCTCCTCAGCTGAGCTCGGGGGTCCACATATTCTTAGCATACATGATGTGCAGCTCATAATTCATCAACGAAGTCAAATATTATTTGACTTC
>NW_003211193.1:189327-208899 GCF_000006405.1 Perkinsus marinus ATCC 50983
ATTCTACTGCTACTCTGATTCACGCACTCGACGCACTTGGAGACCTCCACATATTCTTAGCATATTCTTGAAGCACTCTAGGATTCTGGTCATAGGGCACCATTGAAGCACCCAAATTGCCCCGCCGTCAATCACCGTGACCATGTAGTTACAGAAGTTTACGTATAAATTTGTGTAGAAATGTACAGAAACCAACGACAACTTCTCAAAATTTCCTCATAACTTTCATATTGTCACCAACACCTGTAGTTGATCACGAGCATATTTTCCCCCTCCCACACTGAGCATAAATCTCAGTAAGATTGGCTATATATCGTGTCGCAGATCGGGGGCGTTTGGAGACTCAAGCCGTCCCTCACTGGAAAAGATTTGCTCATCGCTGGCTGCTATGGAGGATGTGAAGTGTGGCCTCTGGAAGAGCTCTTGGATGGTCGGGAGGCTGAACGAATAGGAGAGTAATGGTGTTAGTTATAGTGTTGTATAAGTGGAGTTTCACCCGTTTTACGCGGAGTGGCGTAAAACTCGGTAAAAAACGCGATGCTAGCGCTATGCAGTGGTCGTGAAACCTTCATGTTTTTCACTAGAAACTCCAGGGTGTGTTAGACAGTGTGGGAAAATATGAATATGGGCAACCACATATGATGGTGACAATATGAAAATTTCGAGGAAATTCCGAGAGGTTCTCATTCATGCCTTCACATTTTTTCGGATTTTAGTGAGGAAAGCGAACACTGGTGTTAGGTACACTGGGCATGAGAGTATGGCATATGGTATCACGTCGGCGTCGCGAGATGGGGGTGTGGTCAGTTGCTCATTTTATGATAACGGTATTCATCGTTGGAACTACTGTCCAGTATCGTCGGAGTAGAATCTGTTCCTGCTCAAGCTAACTGCCTTTTGGGCGCCAGCTCATTTACCATCGTGTGGCCGCATTGTGACTTGAGTTTAGTTTTTCCCGTTATTTCATTGGTTTTTACGACTCGATGTATGTCAAATCGTGGTCGGGCTTAGCACTGTGGGAGGGATGATTGCGAAGAGGAGATGTCTGGGGCGCATGAAAAATAGTGTGATACTTCAGAACCCAACAGGACTATAATCAAGGGGTAGGTAAGAGAAACTGTTATTATCGACGAGACTATAGCTAATTGTGTGAGCTAAGCAATAATGGGGACACACAGATAAGGGACAATACTTGTGTTATAAGAGCGGCACATCACAAATAGATATGCTGAATTCTTCATCGCAAGCTCGCTTCGGTCGAGCTCCGATAGCCACGTGTACACCATCGATATACGACGTTAACGGAGGCCATAAGCTGAACTCGCCCTTCTTTGTTGAGAGAAAGAAAGACGAAACCATGACTCATAGTCTACCGAGCAATCTGGGTCTATCAACACTTATCAACCAATCATAGAAACTACTCTACACCACTAGCTGGGGTCTCCGCCTAGTGAGCTGGTGTCCGCAGTAGAAGCACACACGTCCGAGGTGGGGATCGCTGGACAGGACCAGGAAGGCGTGGTAGCCCTCGAGAGCATCATAATTTAGTGGGTGGGGAAGAGTACTGTCGACGTCAAGGCAGTCGTAGCCAATCATATTGTGTGTATTAGAAGAGGTCCCGGCGTGATAGCCGATGTGGAGAAGGTACGGTACTGTAGCGGTAGTGGATGAAGACTCAGTCATTCGTTGGGATGCTCATCATCTCCTCTGAGACATGCTCGTCCATCATCCTTGTCTGTGTCCAAGGCAAGTGCTGTAAGTTGTGTTGAACACGCCGTGAGTTACACGCGTATGCCATTCTAATGGAATTTCATTCGAATTTGAATCAGCACTTGAGTTTTATCGATGATCGCTGAGGTAAGTGTACGCCTCCCGACCGCGGTGATCGCGGACCCGTCTATATTAGATAGCTGCCGGTTGATGCAAAGGATGGGTTCCGTCCTACACGACTATCGTAGATTCTACGATATTCGTGTCCGAAAACATTGCACGCATGCGCATGGTAAAGAAGTCGAATGATATAGCATTTTTCACAGACAATTAAAGAGCGACGCCGCGAAGCCAGGTCTTAGCTCGTGCCGTGGGGAGGTCGTTGTGTTTTATCTAAAACAGATGAGCATCCTGGCTCGGAAGAATCGACGGCTGGAATCACGGCTAGCCGATTGTGAAGTTTGTCAGCGATTTACCTAAGTTCAGGTTCGCCTATCGTTTCTCAATCTAGTGGTCTGGTCGGTTCCTCATACAGTGTTGATACTTTGTTTTCGGCTATAGATAATCTCATCATCATCCCAGTTCCGAGATGAATCCATGTGATTAATCGCAGATGCGGTATTCCTCAATACGACACGGGCTCTGACGAATGGCCCCTCAGTCTTTATGTCCAACATGAGTGGAGCTATTTCTGAGGAAGCATACTGTTGTCGATATCATCATGGCCGAACTCGAGATGCTCGTTACAGCAAATGACTGACGGTCATCGCTAGAGGTGTCGAAGTTAACGATTCAGTTAAGAACTGACAAAATGAATTTATCTCGAGCTTCTGATTGCTCAACTACAGTGGCATGAGAATTGTTCTCATGCTACTGTAGTTGAGCTCTTTCCGCTATTATAGGGTTGTCCAGATCCGGTTCCACAAGCGGATCGGATCTGGTTCTTGCGCGACATTTGCCGGGGACGCACTCACTGAGGTGAGTGCGGTGACGAACTCACTAACTCCAGCGTTTGGCTACACACAGGAGTAACACAACCCTAGACGCGATGCGGATAGCCCAGCGCGGGTCTTAACCCAGACATTAGGTATAGACCCCCGCTCGCCTGTGGTTCCGGTTCGTGGGCTCGGTGGGATTGTGACTCACAATTTGGGAGGTAAGCATTAAGGCACACTAACAGACGAGAGGTGCCTAGGGTGAACTCAGGTCGCAGAACGGCCTTCCTACCATCGATGAATGAAACATAAGGTGCTAGATAACTCCGACACCATAGGATTCGTATCATGAAACACTTTGCTCACTGTGGCTAGCAAGCTAGCCGGGACACCCAACATACAGGTCTTGGTCCTGGCCGTCACGGTTTCACCGTCGATAAAACTATCCAGGATTGACCTCAACATCAAAACGCGGTCGCGGATAAGTTTATATCGAGTTCGCGGTCTGCGTCGAGACTCTCGACTCGAGAGCAATGCGGAACTGGTGTTCTGTTTTGGTTCGTTATTTCAAGTGCAGGACCAGCGAGCAGGTCACTGTGAGTTTCTGAGGTCAGCCGAGTCTCGGCTGCCGAGATGGAGGCTTGTGCCACTTCGCCACCCGTCTAACGTTAATGCGGGATTTCAATCCATGAACGACGGACGCCCTTCATCCCCTAGGTAAACGGTTTCACTGATAGACCCCCGAGTGGGCCCGATGCATCTTTCGTGAATGGAACCAGTTGTCAACCATTCAAATTTGACTCAATCGGTATTGGATGATGCCTCTTCGATGAACCCCTCCCGAGATCATCATACTGCGGAACGAAGGACTACCGGCCGGGAGCATTCCTACTTCCGCATTGGGCGAGAGTATTCCGGGTCGATTCCGCAATATCAATACCAGCTACTGGACACATCACCGAAGACTATTGATGAAGGCGTTACCGAATATCTCGATCCCGAAGCCTACTGGGCGATACATCTTCCCGTTCACCGAGCATCCAGTTTTCGACACGCTAGATCGGATGCGTTCTACGCTCGAATCACAAGTTTAGCCTTGGTCAACGTAAACTAGGGATCGAGAAGAGCCTGACGCATAGGCTCTTCTTGGTTCTTCTCATTCTCCCGTTCATTCGCTTTATTTAATTCGGTTCAGGCCCCGAGCTGAAAATCATGCAATGGCTTGAAAAATTAGAACGATCCTGTGCAATTGGGTTTTGTTGAATATGGCTCCTTGCGTATGGCTCGCTAGCGCTCGTTCTTCGAGCTAAGTGAACCTCGGAAGGGTGATGTAATAATCTTCTCGTGTTGGTCTCTCAGCATTAGGTGTCTCAGGAAGGTACCTCAATTTGGGTTATTCACTAAATACTGTGGAATGTCCTCGACGAGTTAAATTGTAGTCTTCAATGCTAATATAGTATTCAATATAGTACTGTTTACCACGATACTTGATTCTTTCTCCAGTTGACTTGCATTTTCTTCTTTTCCATGAAGGTCGCTTTCACCATCGCTGCTTTGTCCGTTGCCGTCGCCGAGTATTGTCAGGATATTTGTGATGGTTATTCTCCCTGTGCTGACTCCAAGTATGGCTCCTACTGCAAGGGCAACGGTGTCTGCTTTGGTCTCTACCATAAGGATGATGGTTACTGCTTCCAGCCGACCGAACAAGACACCTGTGATGACTACACGTTGGAGCCGGTGGCTTGTCCCGAACCCACACCCACCTGTCAGGACGTCTGTAATGATATGTCTCAGTGCCGCGATTCCAAGTGGGGATCGTATTGCAAGACTTGGCAGAATCCGGCGGTTTGTTTCGGTATCATCAAGAAGGATGATGGTTCTCTTTGCTTTGCCCCCACTGATAGTGACTGCGAAGGTGAACCCTACTATTGTTAGCCTAGTTTAGGTATTCCACTATGTTGGTCGAATGTTCTTTTCTTAGTAGTCGTGTAATCAATCTAGGTAAGTGGTAGAATCTAGATGAGTTCTCCAATCATTAGAATTTCGTTGTGTTTTATCCAAGATGTGAGTGGATTGGTCAATCAGCTCGAGGAGTGAATGGACTTACCCAGCTTTGTGAAGGTATCTACTCTCAATTAAGTGGACATTTGATAGTCGACAGCAGTAACTCGAACTTCGCACCGATATAATACACTTGAGTGAGTACATATCCTGGGCTGGGCTCAGTTACAAAATAGCAAAGGAGCGAATAGCAAAAAAGTGCCAATTAGCTGGAATGTATATTTCCTGCGGCTTTTGCTGTTGTGCTAGTGTGTAAAAACGCTATGGCTGATATACAGAAGAGCGAAGTGGCAAAATTCACTTTACAAATACGCAAATTTGCCGCTTTCTATAACAGAAACTGCTCGAATGAATATCGTTTGCTTGTTTATATTTCAGAAAATTGCTAGAATATATAAAAGTTGCCGCTATGTGAAGTGCTACTATGTAACAAAATTGAGCAATTTCGCTCAAAGAAGGGGCAAACCAATAAATTGCTCCTTCTACTATTGAGCAAATTGCTACTTTTCAGAGGAGCAATTTGCCCCTTTACGAATGGGCAACCCCACAATGGAGCAAATTTTTGCTGTTCTACAATCGGAAGAAGAAATTGAAATTTGCACGCAAGAGTCGAACCTTGGTGGGTTGTTGGTGATTGTGTTGAGCATTGCATTATAGTTTCGAAGTCTCTGAGTGGTGACTCTTTTGCAAAGTTCTGTGGTTCTGTCGATATAGATAAGTATAGTTGCAGCACTGGGAGAATGATGGATGGATTATTGTAAGTGGGCGGAATCACTCGTACTGAGTGATCCGAGATCACTTATTTAGATCAACATGGATCACTCATCTGCAGTGCTGTATAGCAGGCACCCCAGTGGTGCCCATGCGAGATGTCGTGGCTTTCATACACGCACCCTGATCCCTACGTGGCCTATTGCATGCGAACCGATATGCTCTTCGGTAGTCTGAGCAAATACTGGTCACTGGAGAAAGATGCCCCTCGCGAGCATCGAAATTATCGAGGAAAGAGGCAGGCTGGCTTAGCAGTGCTAAGTTAGCACTTCGCATCTACCCGGCGCTGAACAAGTTCTTCCAAGGTACCAGATGTGAGGAGATAGTGCGAAAGTACTCGCCTAACAACAATGCTATTTTATTGGTGGAGGACTATGAGAGCCACGCGGCAAAAGAATTGCAGCACAAGCGGTCGAAAGAGGACGAGCGTGAGGAATCGAAGTAGTTTCTCCCATCACTGGAGACTAGCGACCATGCACGCACTCGCAGTAAGGTAGGCACCTCAGTGGTGCCCAGCTGTTGTAGTTGCTAAAAGTAGCTGTCTCGGTGATTGGTAGAGAAAAATTGGACGTTTCTCAATATGCTTCTCATGTAACCCTTAATAGTATCTCTATGAAGGCCCTCTAGTGGTGCCCGGGAGTGAATATTGTGTGCGGGGGGCTGTAGAGTTCATAATCAGTAATTTAGTCCGTGCTGCATTTCCCCTGTACAATCCTTCGACACCTCTGCAAAGTCCATAACAATAGTTCCACGAAGACGCTCCGATGAGTGCCACTGCCCATGAGCAAATGTTTCTCGTGCAGAATGTCAAAGTTGCCCGTAATACTTATGTAATGCCTACTTGAGGGTTTAACTTGTGGGTATTGTTGACTCGTCAATACGTACAATCGTACCAAACCATGAGACACAACTGATACGATGCAAAAAGAGAGAGGATACTCGAAGATGGGACTCAATTTAACTGTTAATCCATCCGATTCAATCGCGACGTGCAAGAGCAATCATGTGTTTGGTATTCAGCACTGATCATAACTCGCGCTGTCTTCGGAGTGAATGATATATCTCACTAGAGTGCTATCATGCTTTGACCCGATACTGAGTGACTCACTTGCAGTGAGACACAAAGTGTGACACCTTTGATAGATAAGATACTTAGTACGTGCACAGGGCATGAACATGTTCTGGAGCATAAGATATAAGGCGTAGTATCGTAATCGAACGAGAAACGCTATCCCATAACTATGTTTGCTCGATCGTATATTGCTCGTACGAATAATGCAAAATGACAAGTTTGCTAATAACGCTAACAGAGACGCAGTTTGAGCGAGTGAGCAAAACGCTAGTATATATTCCCGCAGGGCGTAGGTTACAAGAGAGCAAATAGCCAAAACATAGAAGTAGCGCAGCGTTGTCACATAACGGCAACTGCCAATTTGTATATTTCATGCGGGAACTTCACACAAGGGCAAACCTTGGAAAATGCCAGACTATATAATTACAACGCAAAACATATCAAACAGCAAATGAGCAGAACTTGCCAGAATAACGAAAACGTGCGGGCGAAGCACACTTGGGTAAAAGTGCCAGCGTGTAAAACATTCCGGGGAAATATACAATGCAGCAAAAAAAGAGCAAAAAGAGCGACTTGCTAGAAAACACTTTAGAATTTGCTACTTTCAACATTTGGTTGCTGAAACCTATACCAGAAATTGCTAGGGTGTAAATGTGGTTGCTACTTTGTAACTGAGAAAGCAGCACATACAAATGAGCAAAAAAGTGAGACTGTCAGAAATTATAGCATTTGGCAAATCCGCAATATTAGCAAAAAGTTGCGATTGCCGGATTGTATTACACCGCTGGGCTGCTACTAAGTCGAACCCAAGATTACGATATGAGCGGACAAATATGCTCAGCTTCCTGAATGCTGCATTCGTGTCATCTTCTCAGAATGTCGGTGACGGTTTATTGTCGGTGACTTTTGATTCAATAGTCACCGACAATAAATCAAAGTCAGACTGAGAGCATCAATTGTGGATTTACATTATGCGAGATTCGAACTACGAATCATTTATGCATCATCTCGGGAACCGAATGATCCATTGATGTCCTCCATTTTCCGAGTGCAAGTTTTGGACAAGTGACTTTCCCGAGCTCAGATTAAAATTGCGCATCAAATTTCATTGAAAAAACCAGTTTCTTCTCAAGATAGGGAATTCAGTTTCCCATGTCCGAGTGACTCGAGTTTTCTATCCTGCTTGGAGCCATGGGGCTTCCAATCCAGAAGACACAATATAGAAGCTCGGAAGTTTGAATTTTAGAAAATTGCTAGAATATATAAAAGTTGCCGCTATGTGAAGTGCTACTATGTAACAAAATTGAGCAATTTTGCTCAAAGAAGGGGCAAACCAATAAATTGCTCCTTCTACTATTGAGCAAATAATTTGCTGCAAATTGCTACTTTTCAGAGGAGAAATTTGCCGCTTTACGAATGGGCAACCCCATAATGGAGCAAATTTTCGCTGTTCTACAATCGGAAGAAGAAATTGAAATTTGCACGCGAGAGTCGAACCTTGGTGGGTTGTTGGTGATTGTGTTGAGCTGCTCAACTTGAGCATTGCATTATAGTTTCGAAGTCTCTGAGTGGTGACTCTTTTGCAAAGTTCTGTGGTTCTGTCGATATAGATAAGGATAGTTGCAGCACAGGGAGAATGATGGATGGATTATTGTAAGTGGGCGGAATCACTCGTACTGAGTGATCCGAGATCACTTATTTAGATCAACATGGATCACTCATCTGCAGTGCTGTATAGCAGGCACCCCAGTGGTGCCCATGCGAGATGTCGTGGCTTTCATACACGCACCCTGATCCCTACGTGGCCTATTGCATGCGAACCGATATGCTCTTCGGTAGTCTGAGCAAATACTGGTCACTGGAGAAAGATGCCCCTCGCGAGCATCGAAATTATCGAGGAAAGAGGCAGGCTGGCTTAGCAGTGCTAAGCTAGCACTTCGCATCTACCCGGTGCTGAACAAGTTCTTCCGAGGTACCAGATGTAAGGAGATAGTGCGAAAGTACTCGCCTCACAACAATGCTATTTTATTGGTGGAGGAGTATGAGAGCCACGCGGCAAAAGAATTGCAGCACAAGCGGTCGAAAGAGGACGAGCGTGAGGAATCGAAGTAGTTTCTCCCATCACTGGAGACTAGCGACCATGCACGCACTCGCAGTAAGGTAGGCACCTCAGTGGTGCCCAGCTGTTGTAGTTGCTACAAGTAGCTGTCTCGGTGATTGGTAGAGAAAAATTTGGACGTTTTTCAATATGCTTCTCATGTAACCCTTAATAGTATCTCTATGAAGGCCCTCTAGTGGTACCCGGGAGTGAATATTGTGTGCGGGGGGCTGTAGAGTTCATAATCAGTAATTTAGTCCGTGTTGCATTTCCCCTGTACAATCCTTCGACACCTCTGCAAAGTCCATAACAATAGTTCCACCGTGGAACTTCCACGAAGACGCTCCGATGAGTGCCACTGCCCATGAGCAAATTCTTCTCGTGCAGAATGTCAAAGTTGCCCGTAATGCTTACGTAATGCCTACTCGAGGGTTTAACTTCTGGGTATTGTTGAGTCGTCAATACGTACAATCGTACCAAACCATGAGACACAACTGATACGATGCAAAAAGAGAGAGGATACTCGAAGATAGGGACTCAATTTAACTGTGATCTCATCTGATTCAATCGCGACGTGCAAGAGCAATCATGTGTTTGGTATTCAGCACTGATCATAACTCGTGCTGTCTTCGGAGTGAATGATATATCTCACTAGAGTGCTATCATGCTTTGACCCGATACTGAGTGACTCACTTGCAGTGAGACACAAAGTGTGACACCTTTGATAGATAAGATACTTAGTACGTGCACAGGGCATGAACATGTTCTGGAGCATAAGATATAAGGCGTAATATCGTAATCGAACGAGAAACGCTATCCCATAACTATGTTTGCTCGATTGTATATTGCTCGTACGAATAATGCAAAATGACAAGTTTGCTAATAACGCTAACAGAGACGCAGTTTGAGCGAGTGAGCAAAACGCTAGTATATATTCCCGCAGGGCGTAAGTAACAAGAGAGCAAATAGCCGAAACATAGAAGTAGCGCAGCGTTATCACATACCGGCAACTGCCAATTTGTATATTTTATGCAGGAACATCACACAAGGGCAAACCTTGGAAAATGCCAGACTATATAATTACAACGCAAAACATATCAAACAGCAAATGAGCACAACTTGCCAGAATGACGAAAACGTGCGGGCGAAGCACACTTGGGCAAAAGTGCCAGCGTGTAAAACATTCCGGGGAAATATACAATGCAGCAAAAAAAGAGCAAAAAAGAGCGACTTGCTGGAAAACACTTTTGAATTTGCTACTTTCAACATTTGGTTGCTGAAACCTATACCAGAAATTGCTAGGGTGTTAATGTGGTTGCTACTTTGTAACTGAGAAAGCAGCACATACAAAAGAGCAAAAAAGTGAGACTGTCAGAAATTATAGCATTTGGCAAATCCGCAATATTAGCAAAAAGTTGCGATTGCCGGATTGTATTACACCGCAGAATAGTGGCACTAGGTGAAAAGCAACTTCGAACTGGTTACTCTCTATATTTGATTGCTAAAGTGAATACGAGTCATTGCTGAAATGTGAATATGACTAGCACTTTATAGTGTAGGAGGCGGCATATACGCAGGAGCAAATAAGTGAAACTGTCAGGAATTTTAGCAATTGGTAAACCGACAATATTAGAAAAAAAGTGACTCGCTTCAAGTGAGTGGCGAATTGTGTTACACAGCTCCCAACCAACTCATTTGGTCCAACTGTCCAGCCTTCCGGAATGAGGGTGCGTGTCTGTTATACCGCTCACTCCGATAAGGTCTCCGCTTCGAGTGACATAGCGCGCACACCGAAGAGATATGGCATAGATCTTCCACCGCGCGCTGCTGTACAATATAACCGTTTCGGCAAGCGAAAGTCACTCCAATGTTCATTGTAACGGCTGCCGTAGGATGTGACTCCGAGCCGTGTCCAACATGGATTCTTGCGCATGGCTCCCTAGCTATCGGGTCAATATTTGTGTGTTGTCCTTACTGGGAGTCCGACTCATCCGGGAAGCTCCATGCACAGGGTGCTTACAAGGAGGTACTCCAAGGAAGTACCTCAATCCAGGTGTTCCAGCTGAAGCGATAGAGCATTCCTGACACTTGAATTATACATATTCTGCTAACATTATTCTTGTCCAAGTGACATTCAGTTCTCTCTTTAGTTGACTCTAATTTTTGTCTTCTCCATGAAGGTCGCTTTCACCATCGCTGCTCTGTCCGTTGCCGTCGCCGAGTATTGTCAGGATATTTGTGATGGTTATTCTCCCTGTGCTGACTCCAAGTATGGCTCCTACTGCAAGGGCAACGGTGTCTGCTTCGGTCTCTACCATAAGGATGATGGTTACTGCTTCCAGCCGACCGAACAGGGCACCTGTGATGACTACACGTTGGAGCCGGTGGCTTGTCCCGAGCCCACACCCACCTGTCAGGACGTCTGCAATGATATGTCTCAGTGCCGCGATTCCAAGTGGGGATCGTATTGCAAGACTTGGCAGAATCCGGCGGTTTGTTTCGGTATCATCAAGAAGGATGATGGTTCTCTTTGCTTTGCCCCCACTGATAGTGACTGCGAAGGTGAACCCTACTATTGTTAGCTTAGTTTAGGTATTCCTCAGCATGACTATGTTGGTCGAATGTTCTTTCGGGTAGTTGCGCAATCAATCTAGATGAGTTCTCTAATAATTTTTTGTTGTGTTTCATACGAGCTGTGAACGGATTAATCAATCGAGTGGAGGAGATAATATACACCCAATTGCTCGAAAATTCTTAGTCTAGGGCGACTGTACTCAACTACTAAAGATTATGCTGAACGGAAATGACAAGTTGTGTATTCTGCTGAGGGTAAGTATTTGTTACAATGCCGAATGCACAGAGATATAACATGTGACAGCAGATATCACCAATATGGCTCACTTGAATATGTATACATCCTGCACTGCTAATTCGGATTCAAGATTTCGATATGAGTGTAGAGAAATGAGACCAGGTTTATGTCACTCAGTATGCGTCAAAAGCCACTCAGAAGCTCGATTCATATCGACTGCTTTGATCTTAGTGCGGCAAAACCTCTGTTACCCAAGAATGGCGACTTGCTATTCACGATGCTGCGAGTGACCATGTGCATACTTTCCGATTATCCGAATACGATACAACATGGCGAAGTTGCTGGAGTTAGGATGTCAGGATAAGACTAGAACCCGAATCCACACCCTCACATTCAGCTCCCCGTGGCTGGCAGCCACTGGCTGCGATCCACACCAGGTAAACAGAAGCCGACTAAAAGAGCCTTTTAGCATCAAGCTCAAGGTATGATGCGATTGCATTATGGTAACTCCTCCGCTGTGGCCGATCAGGCCGCACTGAAACTCGTCGGATCGTTTGGTGTTCTAGTCAGCATAAACCTTCTTCAAGTTAATGGCTGCGTTTAGGTTTTGACTGAGACCGCTTCGAGTCGGACGTAGGAATGGAAAAGTTTGTGGACATCAGGTGTTGCTGTAGTGGACTCCGGCCTGATGACTTTGTAGGTCTCTGTTGGCAATCGAGACGGGCTACGACATGTGTCCCAGCGTCCGTAGCTCGACGCGCTGAGACCTAGAGGAAGTGGTGTAGCCTACACCATGTAGGTCCTCCTCAGCACTTTTCGTGCCTTAAGGAGTCACGGATGCGGCCGGGCAGTGGTAACTGGGAAAAAGCTGGACGATGCGTGAGTTGATGAGATTCCTGAGTCACCCGAGTGACATTCGGTGCGATAACTTCCATAAGGTACACAACTGAAAGCCTCTATCTGGTTCAGAAAGGCCTCCGCCATATCTAGGCTCACATGGACATTGACAAAGCGTTTGGGGTAAATCAGTCACAGACTCCCAAAAGTTAACTCCCTTGTGATCAGGTCTCGGTCGTCAGGTCCGACCATGCCTGATCTCTTTACACGCTCCTGTTTACGGTATATGAGTCTTACTCTCCATTTGGTAACTCTTCTGCTTCAGGTTGGCATCGATCCCGTCACTGAAAAGGTTGAAGGACATTTCTAAGGTCGCACATGGCTGATTCTTCTGCCGGACTTTCTTCATGATTTTGAGGAGAACGTTCCAAGTTTATCTGATCAGTTCTTGTTTGTCAGTGTCACTGATTCAGTGATGATGTATGAGGAGACTGCGATATTTTCAGCTACGACTCCGATTCATTCGAGATCAATAGGCAGTCAAATTACATTGATGCTTCTGTGGCTTTGCTTAGTTCCGGCAGTGGATGGTCTTCGAGTTAGCATGCTTATGATGGTAAAACCAGCTAAGTCTCGAACCCTCCCCGAAGATCGAGTCACAAAGTGACCATATGTTGTGCAACGGGATATGGCTCACACAACACACAATGAGGCTGAGTGAGTCATTCACTGGAAGGTTCAGGATCATAAACTGATTGGTTGCCCTTCATTGAATTGATTACCCTTCCCGTCCCGTTCGAGTGTGTCTGAATCTGCTTTCAGCCTTACTGATAATCATTGGCTGTAAGCAGCTCTTCAGTCATAGCCGATTAGTTGCTGTCGCTGTTCGGATCTGACATCGTTCACAAGGTCTAACCTTTGTTCATCTCACCTCTAGACCTGAGCAGCTCGGCACCGGTGATGTGTTTTCTACCATTGGCACTCGACGTCGCGTTACTGACCTAAGTAGTCTAACCAAAGCTGATATGTTATTGTAGTTAATCAAATAGGGTGAGAATGGGGCACGGTTTTAATGTCTAGCTGTTGGTGTATCATTTCGTTCAGTTGAGGTTTCGTTAGAGACTAAGCTCAAGCAAGTGTACGAATTGGTATTGTATGAGGTGGCTCCACACATGAAGCAGTCTCGTCATCTCCTTTTTTTAAGTTTTTGTTCCAAATTGGTTGAGCGACACATGTTAGGAAAATAGGCTCCTATTTGTTGACTCAGTTAGTGTGACCAAACATGATCTATGACCCCAGGACCCAAGATAAGGTCCTGAGAGGAATCGGGCTCCGGTTCCCTGTGTTGGGTCGCCTCCCACACTGTGGACCCTCAGTGTGGCGCTCTCATTTCCAATCAACTGTTCAGCCGATGACCAGATGTCGTCCCAAGTGATGGTACAAGTCTCGAGTAACGTCTTTCCCAACAGAGAATTTTCTCCGAGTGATACACCGCGCACGCAACAGAAAAATTGCGCAGATTTTCTGCCGCGCGCTGCTGTATAATATAGCCGTTTCGGCGGACGGAGATGTCGCATTTTTGATCATCGAAACTGCCGCGGCGGATCGTACTTATGTGCCGTGATCAGCACGACTTCTTGCATGTGGCTTCCTAGCCCTGGTAGGCCTATCTTAGCCGGTTCCCTTATGAGGAGTCCGACTGATCTAGGAAGCTCTTTGAGGAGGTTGCCTTGCATGTGGTGTCTCAAGGAGGTAGTTCGACACAGGTGTTTCAACGGAAGCCACAGAGCGTGCTTTAGACTACACTAATACCAATTATGCTAATGTTCGTTCAGCCTGAGCAACGATCGTTTGCTTTGTTAGTTGACTCTAATTTTTGTCTTCACCATGAAGGTCGCTTTCACCATCGCTGCTTTGTCCGTTGCCGTCGCCGAGTATTGTCAGGATATTTGTGATGGTTATTCTCCCTGTGCTGACTCCAAGTATGGCTCCTACTGCAAGGGCAACGGTGTCTGCTTCGGTCTCTACCATAAGGATGATGGTTACTGCTTCCAGCCGACCGAACAGGACACCTGTGATGACTACACGTTGGAGCCGGTGGCTTGTCCCGAGCCCACACCCACCTGTCAGGACGTCTGCAATGATATGTCTCAGTGCCGCGATTCCAAGTGGGGATCGTATTGCAAGACTTGGCAGAATCCGGCGGTTTGTTTCGGTATCATCAAGAAGGATGATGGTTCTCTTTGCTTTGCCCCCACTGATAGTGACTGCGAGGGTGAACCCTACTATTGTTAGCCTAGTTTAGGTATTCCTTAGCATCAACTATGTTGGTCGAATGTTCTTTTCTTAGTAGTCGTGTAATCAATCTAGGTAAGTGGTACAATCTAGATGAGTTCTCTAATCATTAGAATTTCGTTGTGTTTTATCTAAGATGTGAGTGGATTGGTCAATCAGCTCGAGGAGTGAATGGACTTACCCAGCTTTGTGAAGGTATATACTCTCAATTAAGTGGACATTTGATAGTCGACAGCCGTAACTCGAACTTCGCACCGATATAATACACTTGAGTGAGTATATATCCTGGGCTGCTACTAAGTCGAACCCAAGATTACGATATGAGCGGAGAAATATGCTCAGCTTCCTGAATGCTGCATTCGTGTCATCTTCTCAGAATGTCGGTGACGGTTTATTGTCGGTGACTTTTGATTCAATAGTCACCGACAAGAAATCAAAGTCAGACTGAGAGCATCAATTGTGGATTTACATTATGCGAGATTCGAACTACGAATCATTTATGCATCATCTCGGGAACCGAATGATTCATTGATGTCCTCCATTTTCCGAGTTCAAGTTTTGGACAAGTGACTTTCCCGAGCTCAGATTAAAATTGCGCATCAAATTTCATTGAAAAAACCAGTTTCTTCTCAAGATAGGGAATTCAGTTTCCCATGTCCAAGTGACTTGAGTTTTCTATCCTGCTTGGAGCCATGGGGCTTCCAATCCAGAAGACACAATATAAAAGCTCGGAAGTTTGAAGTTTGAAAAATATCAAGAAAGTTATCAGAAAATAACCATCATGTGAAATAATCCAGCAAAATACAACGCAGCAAAAAAAGGTAGCAGAATAGTGGCACTAGGTGAAAAGCAACTTCGAACTTGTTACTCTCTATATTTGATTGCTAAAGTGAATACGAGTCATTGCTGAAATGTGAATATGACTAGCACTTTATAATGTAGGAGGCGGCATATACGCAGGAGCAAATAAGTGAAACTGTCAGGAATTTTAGCAATTGGTAAGTCGACAATATTAGAAAAAAAGTGACTCGCTTCAAGTGAGTGGCGAGTTGTGTTACACAGCTCCCAACCAACTCAGTTGGTCCAACTGTCCAGCCTTTCGGAATGAGGGCGCGTGTCTGTTATACCGCTCACTCCGATAAGGTCTCCGCTTCGAGTGACATAGCGCGCACACCGAAAAGATATGGCATAGATCGGTGTAATACAATCCGGCAATCGCAACTTTTTGCTAATATTGCGGATTTGCCAAATGCTATAATTTCTGACAGTCTCACTTTTTTGCTCATTTGTATGTGCTGCTTTCTCAGTTACAAAGTAGCAACCACATTTACAACCTAGCAATTCCTGGTATAGGTTTTAGTAACCAAATGTTGAAAGTAGCAAATCGAAAAGTGTCTTCCAGCAAGTCGCTCTTTTTTGCTCTTTTTTTGCTGCATTGTATATTTCCCCGGAATGCTTTACACGCTGGCACTTTTGCCCAAGTGTGCTTCGCCCGCACGTTTTCGTTATTTTGGCAAGTTGTGCTCATTTGCTGTTTGATATGTTTTGCGTTGTAATTATGTAGTCTGTCACCTTTTAAGGTTTGCTATTGTGTGATGTTCCTGCATGAAATATACAAATTGGCAGTTGCCGGTATGTGACAACGCTGCGCTACTTTTATGTTTCGGCTATTTGCTCTCTTGTAACTTACGCCCTGCGGGAATATATACTAGCGTTTTGCTCATTCGCTCAAACTCCGTCTCTGTTAGCGTTATTAGCAAACTTGCCCTTTTGCATTATTCGTACAAGTAATATACAATCGAGCAAACATAGTTATGGGATAGCATTTCTCGTTCGATTACGGTATTGCGCCTCATATCCATTTTGGTGCATGTTCATGCCCTGTGCACTTACTAAGTATCTATCAAAGGTGTCACACCTCGTGTCTCACTTCAAGTGAGTCACTTAGTTTCGGGTCAAAGCGTGATACTATAAGAGTGCTATCACGGACCGTGAATTTCACGGTGATAGCACTCTAGTTAGATATATCATTCACTCCGAAGACAGCGCGAGTTATGATCAATGCTGAATACCCAACACATGATTGCTCTTGCACGTCGCGATTGAATCAGATGAGATCACAGTTAAATTGAGTCCCTATCTTCCAGTATCCTCTCTTTTTGCATCGTATCAGTTGTGTCTCATGGTTCACTACGATTGTACGTATTGACGACTCAACAATACCCACAAGTTAAACCCTCAAGTAGGCATTAGGTAAGTATTACGGGAAACTTTGACATTCTGCACGAGAAACATTCGCTCATGGACAGTGGCACTCATCGGAGCGTCTTCGTGGAGCTATTGTTATGGACTTTGCAGAGGTGTCGAAGGATTGTACAGGGGAAACGCAACACGGCCTAAATTACTGATTATGAACTCTACAGGCCCCCGCACACAATATTCACTCCCGGGCACCACTAGAGTTACTGTAAGGGGTCGCATGAGAAGCATATTGAGAAACGTCCAAATTATCTCTACCAATCACCGAGACAGCTACTTGTAGCAGCTACAACAGCTGAGCACCACTCCGAGGTGCCTACCTTACTGCGAGTGCGTACATGGTCGCTAGTCTCCAGTGACGGGAGAAACTACTTCGATTCCTCACGCTCGTCGTCTTTCGACCGCTTCTGCTGCAATTCTTTTGCCGCGTGGCTCTCATACTCCTCCACCAATGAAATAGCATTGTTGTTAGGCGAGTACTTTCGCACTATCTCCTCACATCTGGTACCTCGGAAGAACTTCTTCAGCGCCGGGTAGATGCGGAGTGCTAACTTGGCATTGCTAAGCCAGCCTGCCTCTTTCCTCGATAATTTCGATGTTCGCGAGGGGCATCTTTCTGCAATGACCAGTATTTGCTCAGAGTACGGAAGAGCATATTGGTTCGCATGCAATAGGCCACGTAGGGATCAGGATGCGAGTATGAAAGCCACAACATCTCGCATGGGCACCACTGGGGTGCCTGCAATACAGCACTGCACTGCAGATGAGTGATCGGTGTTGATCCAAATAAGTGATCTCGGATCACTCAGTACGAGTGGTTCCGCCCAATACGAACTACCATGTAAACACAAATCCTCTACTTGCAAACATAATACAGAGCATAGCAAAAGTTTTAATCGACAATCCCAATACCACCAGTATTTCCCCCATTACTACTTCGACACTACTTTCGAGTTCCCTCTTTGAGCTTTCTGAGTTGCTCGAGAATCTCTTATCTATATCGACAAACCAAAGAACTTTGCAGAAAAGTCACCACTCAGAGACTTCGAAACTATAATGCAATGCTTAACACAATCACCAACAAACCACCAAGGTTAGAATCTCGCGTGCGAAATTTCAATTCCTTCTTCCGATTGTAGAACAGCAAAAATTTGCTCCATTGCGGGTTGCCCATTCGTAAAGCGGCGAATTGCTCCTCTGAAAAGTAGCAATTTGCTCAATAGTAGAAAAAGCAATTTATTGGTTTGCCCCTTTTTTGAGCAAAATTGCTCAATTTTGTTACATAGTAGCACTTCACATAGCGGCAACTTTTATACATTGTAGCAATTTTCTGAAATATGAACAAGCAAACGATATTCATTCGAGCAGCTTCTGTTATGCAAAACGGCAAATTTGCGTATTTGTAAAGTGAATTTTGCTACTTTGCTCTTCTGTATATCAGCCATAGCGTTCTTACACACTAGCACAACAGCAAAAGCCGCAGGGAATATACATTTCAGCTAATTGGCACTTTTTTGCTATTTGCTCCTTTGCTATTTTGTAAATGAGCCGCATAGATCTTCCACCGCGCGCTGCTGTACAATATAACCGTTTCGGCAAACGAAAGTCACTCCAATGTTCATTGTAACGGCTGCCGCTGGATATGACTCCGAGCCGTGTCCAACATGGATTCTTGCGCATGGCTCCCTAGCTATCGGGTCAATATTTGTGTGTTGTCCTTACTGGGAGTCCGACTCATCCGGGAAGCTCCATGCACAGGGTGCTTACCAGGCGGTACTCCAAGGAAGTACCTCAATCCAGGTGTTCCAGCTGAAGCGATAGAGCATTCCTGACACTTGAATTATACATATTCTGCTAACATTATTTTTGTCCAAGTGACATTCAGTTCCCCCTTTAGTTGACTCTAATTTTTGTCTTCCCCATGAAGGTCGCTTTCACCATCGCTGCTTTGTCCGTGGCCGTCGCCGAGTATTGTCAGGATATTTGTGATGGTTATTCTCCCTGTGCTGACTCCAAGTATGGCTCCTACTGCAAGGGCAACGGTGTCTGCTTCGGTCTCTACCATAAGGATGATGGTTACTGCTTCCAGCCGACCGAACAGGACACCTGTGATGACTACACGTTGGAGCCGGTGGCTTGTCCCGAGCCCACACACACCTGTCAGGACGTCTGCAATGATATGTCTCAGTGCCGCGATTCCAAGTGGGGATCGTATTGCAAGACTTGGCAGAATCCGGCGGTTTGTTTCGGTATCATCAAGAAGGATGATGGTTCTCTTTGCTTTGCCCCCACTGATAGTGACTGCGAAGGTGAACCCTACTATTGTTAGCCTAGTTTAGGTATTCCTTAGCATCAACTATGTTGGTCGAATGTTCTTTTGGGTAGTTGTGCAATCAATCTAGATGAGTGTTACAACCTCCATTATTCTGTTGTGTTATATATAATGAAAGAATTAGGGTTGCCCATCGGAGGGCGAAATAAGTACATCGTGAGACACTGAGTTGTTCGTATCCCTTCGTATAACTCGCACTGTTACTTATGTAACTTGTTATTGAGTTATTTTGATCACTATTGACTGACACAAACTTCGATAGTATTTTTCTCACCATGTACCATGTTGAGCAGGTAGTCAGGGAAAAGAAAAAGAGGCAAATCGTGTACGGAAGATTTGCCTGTACTTGAGCTAGTTCCATACATTGCGGGGCAGACGAGTTGGGGATGA
>NW_003211193.1:208999-233904 GCF_000006405.1 Perkinsus marinus ATCC 50983
ATTGATGAAGGCGTTACCGAATATCTCGATCCCGAAGCCTACTGGGCGATACATCTTCCCGTTCCACGAGAATCCAGTTTTCGACACGCTAGATCGGATGCGTTCTACGCTCGAATCACAAATTTAGCCTTGGTCAACGTAAACTAGGGATCGAGAAGAGCCTGACGCATAGGCTCTTCTTGGTTCTTCTCATTCTCCCCTTCATTCGCTTTATTTAATTCGGTTCAGGCCCCGAGCTGAAAATCATGCAATGGCTTGAAAAAATTAGAACGATCCTGTGCAATTGGGTTATGCTGAATATGGCTCCTTGCGTATGGCTCGCTAGCGCTCGTTCTTCGAGCTAAGTGAACCTCGGAGAGGTGGTGTAATAATCGTCTCGTGTTGGTCTCTCAGCATTAGGTGTCTCAGGAAGGTAACTCAGTTTGGGTTATTCACTAAGTACTGTGGAATGTCCTTGACGAGTTAAATTGTAGTCCCAAACGTTAATATAGTCTTAATATAGTTCTGTTCACCACGGTACCTAATTCTTTCTCCAGTTGACTTGCATTTTCTTCTTCCCCATGAAGGTCGCTTTCACCATCGCTGCTTTGTCCGTGGCCGTCGCCGAGTATTGTCAGGATATTTGTGATGGTTATTCTCCCTGTGCTGACTCCAAGTATGGCTCCTACTGCAAGGGCAACGGTGTCTGCTTCGGCCTCTACCATAAGGATGATGGTTACTGCTTCCAGCCGACCGAACAAGACACCTGTGATGACTACACGTTGGAGCCGGTGGCTTGTCCCGAACCCACACCCACCTGTCAGGACGTCTGCAATGATATGTCTCAGTGCCGCGATTCCAAGTGGGGATCGTATTGCAAGACTTGGCAGAATCCGGCGGTTTGTTTCGGTATCATCAAGAAGGATGATGGTTCTCTTTGCTTTGCCCCCACTGATAGTGACTGCGAAGGTGAACCCTACTATTGTTAGCCTAGTTTAGGTATTCCTTAGCATCAACTATGTTGGTCGAATGTTCTTTTCTTAGTAGTCCTGTAATCAATCTAGATGAGTTCTCTAATCATTTTTTGTTGTGTTTCATACGAGCTGTGAATGGATTAATCAATCGAGTGGAGGAGATAATATACACCCAATTTCTCGAAAATTCTTAGTCTAGGGCGACTGTACTCAACTACTAAAGGTTATGCTGAACGGAAATGACAAGTTGTGTATTCTGCTGAAGGTAAGTATTTGTTACAATGCCGAATGCACAGAGATATAACATGTGACAGCAGATATCACCAATATGGCTCACTTGAATATGTACACATCCTGCGCTGCTAATTCGGACTCAAGATTCCGATATGAGTGTAGAGAAATGAGAACAGGTTTATGTCACTCAGTGTGCGTCAAAAGCCACTCAGAAGCTCGATTCATATCGACTGCTTTGATCTTAGTGCGGCAAAACCTCTGTTACCCAAGAATGGCGACTTGCTATTCACGATGCTGCGAGTGACCATGTGCATACTTTCCGATTATCCGAATACGATACAACATGGCGAAGTTGCTGGAGTTAGGATGTCAGGATATGACTAGAACCCGAATCCACCCCCTCTTCTCAGCTCCCCGTGGCTGGCAGCCACTGGCTGCGATCCACACCAGGTAAACAGAAGCCGACTAAAAGAGCCTTTTAGCATCAAGCTCAAGGTATGATGCGATTGCATTATGGTAACTCCTCCGCTGTGGCCGATCAGGCCGCACTGAAACTCGTCGGATCGTTTGGTGTTCTAGTCAGTATAAACCTTCTTCAAGTTAATGGCTGCCTTTAGGTTTTGACTGAGACCGCTTTGAGTCGGACGTAGGAATGGAAAAGTTTGTGGAAATCAGGTGTTGCTGGAGTAGACTCCGGCCTGATGACTTTGTAGGTCTCTGTTGGCAATCGAGACGGGCTACGACATGCGTCCCAGCGTCCGTAGCTCGACGCGCTGAGACCTAGAGGAAGTGGTGTAGCCTACACCATGTAGGTCCTCGTCAGCACTTTTCGTGCCTCAAGGAGTCACGGATGCGGCCGGGCAGTGGTAACTGGAGAAAAGCTGGACGATGCGTGAGTTGATGAGATTCCTGAGTCACTCCGGCTGAGTGACATTCGGTGCGATAACTTCCATAAGGTACACAACTGAAAGCCTCTATCTGGTTCAGAAAGGCCTCCGCCATATCTAGGCTCACATGGACATTGACAAAGCATTTGGGGTAAATCAGTCACAGACTCCCAGAAAATAACTCCCTCGTGATCAGGTCTCGGTCGTCAGGTCCGACCATGCCTGATCTCTTTACACGCTCCTGTTTACGGTATATAAGTCTTACTCTCCATTTGGTAACTCTTCTGCTTCAGGTTGGCATCGATCCCGTCACTGAAAAGGTTGAAGGACATTTCTAAGGTCGCACATGGCTGATTCTTCTGCCGGACTTTCTTCATGCTTTTGAGGAGAATGTTCCAAGTTTATCTGATCAGTTCTTGTTTGTCAGTGTCACTGATTCAGTGATGATGTATGAGGAGACTGCGATATTTTCAGCTACGATTCCGATTCATTCGAGATCAATAGGCAGTCAAATTACATTGATGCTTCTGTGGCTTTGCTTATTTCCGGCAGTGGATGGTCATGTCTAGCTGTTGATGTATCATTTCGTTCAGTTGAGGTTTCGTTAGAGACTAAGCTCAAGCAAGTGTACGAATTGGTATTGTATGAGGTGGCTCCACACATGAAGCAGTCTCGTCATCTCCTTTTTTTAAGTTTTTGTTCCAAATTGGTTGAACGACACATGTTAGGAAAATAGGCTCCTATTTGTTGACTCAGTTAGTGTGACCAAACATGATCTATGACCCCAGGACCCAAGATAAGGTCCTGAGAGGAATCGGGCTCCGGTTCCCTGTGTTGGGTCGCCTCCCACACTGTGGACCCTCAGTGTGGCGCTCTCATTTCCAATCAACTGTTCAGCCGATGACCAGATGTCGTTCCAAGTGATGTTACAAGTCTCGAGTAACGTCTTTCCCAACAGAGAATTTTCTCCGAGTGATATACCGCGCACGCAACAGAAAAATTGCGCAGATTTTCTGCCGCGCGCTGCTGTATAATATAGCCGTTTCGGCGGACGGAGATGTCGCATTTTCGTTCTAGGAAGCTCTTTGAGGAGATTGCCTTGCATGTGGTGTCTCAAGGAGGTAGTTCGACACAGGTGTTTCAACGGAAGCCACAGAGCACGCTTTAGACTTCACTAACACCAATTATGCTGATGTTCGTTCAGCCTGAGCAACAATCGTTTGCTTTGTTAGTTGACTCTAATTTTTGTCTTCTCCATGAAGGTCGTTTTCACCATCGCTGCTTTGTCTGTTGCCGTCGCCGAGTATTGTCAGGATATTTGTGATGGTTATTCTCCCTGTGCTGACTCCAAGTATGGCTCCTACTGCAAGGGGAATGGTGTCTGCTTCGGACTCTACCATAAGGATGATGGTTACTGCTTCCAGCCGACCGAACAAGACACCTGTGATGACTACACGTTGGAGCCGGTGGCTTGTCCCGAACCCACACCCACCTGTCAGGACGTCTGCAATGATATGTCTCAGTGCCGCGATTCCAAGTGGGGATCGTATTGCAAGACTTGGCAGAATCCGGCGGTTTGTTTCGGTATCATCAAGAAGGATGATGGTTCTCTTTGCTTTGCCCCCACTGATAGTGACTGCGAAGGTGAACCCTACTATTGTTAGCCTAGTTTAGGTATTCCTTAGCATCAACTATGTTGGTCGAATGTCCTTTTCTTAGTAGTCATGTAATCAATCTAGGTAAGTGGTAGATGAGTTCTCTAATCATGAGAATCTCGTTGTGTTTTATCCAAGATGTGAGTGGATTGGTCAATCAGCTCGAGGAGTGAATGGACTTACCCAGCTTTGTGAAGGTATCTACTCTCAATTAAGTGGACATTTGATAGTCGACAGCAGTAACTCGAACTTCGCACCGATATAATACACTTGAGTGAGTATATATCCTGGGCTGCTACTAAGTCGAACCCAAGATTACGATATGAGCGGAGAAATATGCTCAGCTTCCTGAATGCTGCATTCGTGTCATCTTCTCAGAATGTCGGTGACGTTTTATTGTCGGTGACTTTTGATTCAATAGTCACCGACAAGAAATCAAAGTCAGACTGAGAGCATCAACTGTGGATTTACATTATGCGAGATTCGAACTACGAATCATTTATGCATCATCTCGGGAACCGAATGATTCATTGATGTCCTCCATTTTCCGAGTTCAAGTTTTGGACAAGTGACTTTCCCGAGCTCAGATTAAAATAGCGCATCAAATTTCATTGAAAAAACCAGTTTCTTCTCAAGATAGGGAATTCAGTTTCCCATGTCCGAGTGACTTGAGTTTTCTATCCTGCTTGGAGCCATGGGGCTTCCAATCCAGAAGACACAATATGAAAGCTCGGAAGTTTGAAGTTTTAAAAATATCAAGAAAGTTATCAGAAAATAACCATCATGTGAAATAATCCGGCAAAATACAACGCAGCAAAATAAGGTAGCAGAATAGTGGCACTAGGTGAAAAGCAACTTCGAAGTTGTTACTCTCTATCTTTGATTGCTAAAGTGAATACGAGTCGTTGCTGAAATGTGAATATGACTAGCACTTTATAATGTAGGAGGTGGCATATACGCAGGAGCAAATTAGTGAAATTGTCAGGAATTTTAGCAATTGGTAAATCGACAATATTAGAAAAAAAGTGACTCGCTTCAAGTGAGTGGCGAATTGTGTTACACAGCTCCCAACCAACTCATTTGGTCCAACTGTCCAGCCTTCCGGAATGAGGGTGCGTGTCTGTTATACCGCTCACTCCGATAAGGTCTCCGCTTCGAGTGACATAGCGCGCACACCGAAGAGATATGGCATAGATCTTCCACCGCGCGCTGCTGTACAATATAACCGTTTCGGCAAACGAAAGTCACTCCAATGTTCATTGTAACGGCTGCCGTTGGATGTGACTCCGAGCCGTGTCCAACATGGATTCTAGCGTATGGCTCCCTAGCTATCGGGTCAATATTTGTGTGTTGTCCTTACTGGGAGTCCGACTCATCCGGGAAGCTCCATGCACAGGGTGCTTACAAGGCGGTACTCCAAGGAAGTACCTCAATCCAGGTGGTCCAGCTGAAGCGATAGAGCATTCCTGACACTTGAATTATACATATTCTGCTAACATTATTTTTGTCCAAGTGACATTCAGTTCCCCCTTTAGTTGACTCTAATTTTTGTCTTCTCCATGAAGGTCGCTTTCACCATCGCTGCTTTGTCCGTGGCCGTCGCCGAGTATTGTCAGGATATTTGTGATGGTTATTCTCCCTGTGCTGACTCCAAGTATGGCTCCTACTGCAAGGGCAACGGTGTCTGCTTCGGTCTCTACCATAAGGATGATGGTTACTGCTTCCAGCCGACCGAACAGGACACCTGTGATGACTACACGTTGGAGCCGGTGGCTTGTCCCGAGCCCACACACACCTGTCAGGACGTCTGCAATGATATGTCTCAGTGCCGCGATTCCAAGTGGGGATCGTATTGCAAGACTTGGCAGAATCCGGCGGTTTGTTTCGGTATCATCAAGAAGGATGATGGTTCTCTTTGCTTTGCCCCCACTGATAGTGACTGCGAAGGTGAACCCTACTATTGTTAGCCTAGTTTAGGTATTCCTTAGCATCAACTATGTTGGTCGAATGTTCTTTTGGGTAGTTGTGCAATCAATCTAGATGAGTGTTACAACCTCCATTATTCTGTTGTGTTATATATAATGAAAGAATTAGGGTTGCCCATCGGAGGGCGAAATAAGTACATCGTGAGACACTGAGTTGTTCGTATCCCTTCGTATAACTCGCACTGTTACTTATGTAACTTGTTATTGAGTTATTTTGATCACTATTGACTGACACAAACTTCGATAGTATTTTTCTCACCATGTACCATGTTGAGCAGGTAGTCAGGGAAAAGAAAAAGAGGCAAATCGTGTACGGAAGATTTGCCTGTACTTGAGCTAGTTCCATACATTGCGGGGCAGACGAGTTGGGGATGAATCATTCGACAAATTCTAACACAACACCTGGGTCTTACTCTATCAATGGTATGATGGGTCAATATACAGGGCAATTATCACGCATGATTGTAGATGTGGTGCGCTGATGCAATCAACTCGCCAGAAGCGATGGGTCATATATGGGCTTTCCGAGGAGAGCTGTTACTAATGTTGGCTGTTGGGGATTCTTCAAGGTTGGGTTGCACCATCGCCGTCTCAACGCGATTGATGTTGGTTTCGATGTCACATTCGAGCGTACGTTCTCGGTGGAGTGTCGGAACTTCGTGACGCTGAGAGTAAGCAAAATATGGCACTGAGAGCGATGATGAGCTCACCGGAATAAACACGTCCCGAGCATGTGGCAGTTTGACACGAAGCGTGGAACGTGCTGACCGCGTTGTAGATGCCCCAGGAGTGTTGTTCATGGTCTCTTGTTGCAATGGATGGACCTCCTGTTTGCCACTCCGGAATTGAAAGTCAGTCGGGACCTGCCGGAACCGAGCTGAATACTCTTAGGCTGACTAATTTATTACATTTAAAAAACTAAGAATAGAAGAGCAAGTCACTATGGGTTGTTCACACAACGTCAAGTGTGCGGCATTTTGTATCCGCAGAAGATATGCATTAGTGAAGAACGCCTTCACCTGGGGGCCAGACTTGGCGACTGCCAGATTATGCTTCAACCTACAGTGCCAGCGACTGCCAGAGGATTCACTTGGTCATTGACTCCCCAAATGAGCAACACAGGTCTCGGGTGCTCCCCTGCACGTGCGTATTCGGCCGTCATGTCGAAGAAAGGCACTCGATCCTGAACCGTCTCAAGTGAGGGTTCCGAGATAAGGCAACCTACCACTATTGCGAGGCTGCTTGAGATGCCGTCTCGCTTTACCAGGGTTTGCCAGACTACTCTTCTCCAATACATGTCCTGCCATTCGAGCTCAGCCTAAGCAGCATAACACATGCGTGTTCGAGGTAACCACTATGTGATCACTCAACCTACCTCTGTTAGAGGCTCGTCCCCTTCCGACAGGACGAATTTGTCACGAGCAAAGATGCATGAGCAAGCACAATGTTGAGCTAGTGGGATGATACACCAGGGACAGCTGTGAAGCAACCGATAACTCAGCGGTTTAACAGGGATGAACCCGGCCGGACTTAGGAGAACAAGTCGGTGGCATAGCTCGGGGTTTCTAGATAGGGAAGGAGTCAGTCTATTCTGTTCACCCTGTTGTGCTCACTTATCAACGAAGCTAATGGCCACCGCTCCTCCGAAGCTGAATCCGATCAGGCTTATGGTTAGTCCACAGTCAATAAGTTTTAAGTAATCCATGAGGAAATAGAGCTGGTCTACAAAGAAGTCCAAGTCGTAGGCAGCTCGCTGTTTGCAGCAGTATTTGCCCGCTCCTATACAGTGGGCCACAGGAGGAGCGTTGGAGAGCCCGTGCCCGTACATATCATACGTTAGAACCTGTAGAGGGATGGTTGGAAGGTTCCGGAAGCTCGACCCGACTTACCATGCGGCTTCTCGAGAGGACTTGAGCTAGATCAGAGAAGAGCATCTTCGACCCATTGAGGCCATGTAGACAAACCGCAAGCTCTTTCGTGTTATGCTCTCTGCCCAGCAGTTGATATGAGACGCAGCCGTACGGCCCTGAGGATTGACATTGTGCTCACGTAGCCTGACTGGTCCTCACCATCGACACTAGTCGTTTCGGGAAAGGGGCACTCTATGTCCCTAAAGGCTACCGGAACGCGCCTTTGTGAGTACAGCCTTGGGCCGTGGGTCGCCCTCTCTGGTTCGGGGGTAGTCGAGGAGTGCGACGAACCTCTAGTGTGGACTGCTGGTAAAGAGAGGTCTTCAGTACTCATACCAGAGTCGATCGCGCTTGGCATGTATGAGAGTACAAAGACTACCCGAGAGGCCGCTCAAGCATTCGTGGAGGAGGACGGTGAGTGGGCCGATTCAGAATGAACGCAATGACAAAAGTCAATGCTTAACAACACACGGATGGACAAAAGCGAGCTTTTGCCAGTATGGAACAACACATCCCATCACGCTGCTTCATGTCTACTGCTTGCACTTCGAGATTTTGCCCTGGGGAGCCTCGGTTGTCATCGTCAGGTCGACCACAGGGAAGGGCATGGCCTCAAAGGCCTCAGCGACCTGATCCAAACAGGCTTCCAGTTCGGCTGTGACACGGGATTCAATCTTGCCCTAGTTCCCATTTCAGCGTATAAATTCTGAACTCTCTTGAAGCCCTGAGAGGTGGCTATAGCAGCGGGCATCCATGAGCTGGTGCAGGAGTCCTCCTGAGTACACAAGTTACTCTCGATTACGTTGAGAAGTCTCTACGTCCTGACAGGCAGGGGGGTCTTCCTCAGCATCCGAATTGAAGATGTTACCACGAGCCTGGTATCTGAGAAATTGTCCGATTACGATAGGAAATGTCTGTCCGCAGTTTACTCTGGGTTCTCTCTGCACTCAGAAAGGGCATCAGAAACTCCGATGGCACCGAGGATGGTAGCGATGTCTAGCATTGTTACTAGGTTAGAAGAATGCGCGGTGAACTGCAGCGAGGCAAGGTCACAGAAGAATCAGGCCTGCAGAAGCAGGCCAACATCGATTTCGGGGGAAACCCTTGACTCGCAATACTCTTGACAAGAACTTGTTCTTTATGTTCCCACCAGCGCAATACTGGAACAATTTTGAAATCATGTGAGTAGTTGAAAAACATACTTCGTATCATGAACGACATGCCATTCATGCCGAACTCCGCCGTGTGCTTCTTCGACAGCCTCCTTAAGAGTTTCGCGTGGGTTCGAACCCCACTGCTGACATGTGTTACTACCTTGTGCGAGGGAACTCCATGAGGTCACACGCTAATATTGAAAGATCTACAACCCACGAGCCTGCCGTGTGCTTGAATAATTTCAATATCTAGTCAGTTTGGCCGAGTGGTCTAAGGCGTCAGACTCAAGTTCTGGTGGACAAATCCGCGGGGGTTCGAACCCCACTGCTGACATGTGTTACTACCTTGTGCGAGGAACTCCATGAGGCCACACGCTAATATTGGAAGATCTACAACCCACGAGTCTGCCGTGTGCTTGAAGAATTTCGATATCTAGTCAGTTTGGCCGAGTGGTCTAAGGCGCCAGACTCAAGTTCTGTTGGAGAAATCCGCGTGGGTTCGAACCCCACAGCTGACAAGGTAGTTTTACTACCTTGTGCGAGGAACTCCATGAGGCCACACGCTAATATTGGAAGATCTAAAACCCACGAGCCTGCCGTGTGCTTGAAGAATATCGATATCTCGTCAGTTTGGCCGAGTGGTCTAAGGCGCCAGACTCAAGTTCTGGTGGAGAAATCCGCGTGGGTTCGAACCCCACAGCTGACATGTGTTAATACCTTGTGCGAGGGAACTCCATGAGGTCACACGCTAATATTGGAAGATCTACAACCCACGAGCCTGCCGTGTGCTTGAAGAATATTGATATCTAGTCAGTTTGGCCGAGTGGTCTAAGGCGCCAGACTCAAGTTCTGGTGGAGAAATCCGCGTGGGTTCGAACCCCACAGCTGACATGTGTTACTACCTTGTGCGAGGGAACTCCATGAGGTCACACGGTAATATTGGAAGATCTACAACCCACGAGCCTGCCGTGTGCTTGAAGAATATCGATATCTAGTCAGTTTGGCCGAGTGGTCTAAGGCGCCAGACTCAAGTTCTGGTGGAGAAATCCGCGTGGGTTCGAACCCCACAGCTGACATGTGTTACTACCTTGTGCGAGGAACTCCATGAGGCCACACGCTAATATTGGAAGATCTACAACCCACGAGCCTGCCGTGTGCTTGAAAAATATCGATATCTCGTCAGTTTGGCCGAGTGGTCTAAGGCGCCAGACTCAAGTTCTGGTGGAGAAATCCGCGTGGGTTCGAACCCCACAGCTGACATGTGTTACTACCTTGTGCGAGGGAACTCGATGAGGTCACACGCTAATATTGGAAGATCTACAACCCACGAGCCTGCCGTGTGCTTGAAGAATATCGATATCTAGTCAGTTTGGCCGAGTGGTCTAAGGCGCCAGACTCAAGTTCTGGTGGAGAAATCCGCGTGGGTTCGAACCCCACAGCTGACATGTGTTACTACCTTGTGCGAGGGAACTCCATGAGGCCACCCGCTAATATTGGAAGATCTACAAACCACGAGCCTGCCGTCTGCTTGAAGAATATCGATAGCTAGTCAGTTTGGCCGAGTGGTCTAAGGCGCCAGACTCAAGTCCTCGTGGGTTACTAAACCCTGTGGATGATCTAAAAAGATGGAGTATATCAAAAACAACCCTTCTCAAGCAGCCCAAGTCACCCCTCCCACCGGCTTCATCGAATTGAGCCACCGCCATCCCTCCCTATCATACCGCTCCCCCTGAATTTAGTAAGACCCTGAACTTCAGGACGTTGTGTTCACTGATAGTGATTCAGAAGTCTACTTCGGGCCCTCCAGCGGCATTTGAAGCCAGTGCTCGCCTAAATCACAGTCAATATCGAACCACCGCCCCGGCCCCTCCTTATCTTATCCCCCACTGCATTGAAGTCAACAAGAGACTTTTGTCAATACAACAATATGAGGGCGTACGACTCGCCAACCTATGCAGCATAGATAGTAGTGAAGTACAGCACAGACTACGCTTTAATTCAATACCCAATATACCACCGACTCAAAGAATCCACCCTAAACCTCATGGACGTGCGAGATCACTGCTGTCCTCACTCCCCCAAAAAAGAGCCCATCAGGTTTATTACAAACACAGCAACCAGGTCGTTACGAAACAGTATCATTAAAAAGGCAGTTCACTAGCCTTTTAAGTACTCACAAACCACAAGCAATCATCGATGCGTATTACTCCTCATCTACAAGGAAATCAATACGGAACTTCGCGAGTGACCACAGAACTTACCAGCCGGCTTCTCAGGCTTAGCCGCCGCCATAAGAGTATTGATTTCATCATCAGACAACATTCGGAAGGCAACCTCCTTATCCTTATTCAAGGTCAAAACGCCGAACTCGACTGAAAGTGCATCGATCGCATCTCACATGAGCACCGGTCCACTCACGAGTCTCAGCGGTCGGCGTGGCGGTGTCCATGGACTTCACCAACACCTTTGCTACCAAGTCCAAACACTCCTACACCAACCAACACTGAGATGATAAAACGTCGAATGCGAAACTCACCTTAGTAGACATATCCTCATGCCAGTCAGTTTTGAGGATGCCCTGTGCCGTCTGGTTATTCACACCGATAGCCGTGGCCTTCCACCCACTCAAATTGCCCGAGGGGTCAGTGTGGTATCTGAACGAGCCTTCAAGTCGTAGGGAGCAACAACAACACTTACAATTGGAAACCGTAATGGTCGTCATAGCCAGCAAAGAGGAAGGATACGCCGAAGGGACGCAGACCGCCGAATTGCGTGTACCTGTGATGCAAGAAAGTGACGATTTCAACACCTGTGATTGGCAGTGTGGGAAAATATGCACATGGGCAACTAAGTGAGGAAATTCTGGGAAATTCGTGTTGGTTTCCGAAACACTTCTTCACGAGTTCGTATATAATCTCCCACAATTAGTGAGGAAACTCCTGAGCTGGAAAGCGAGCATATATTCCAACACTGGACTTACTGTTGTTTCACATCGCATATACTAGTCACCAACTTTTCCACTGGTACTGGTTCTTGATACGAATATCGATACCTACAAATACCTCTACTGCCAGCCGTACCACCACTTACACTACCTTTGAGCTGATAGTCGCAGTTGATTGATAAGGACATTGGCATCACTCGTAATACCAGCGACCGCACATACGACATGATCATCAATGGGGTAAATCTTCTCACTTGCTTTACCCGACTCTAGGAGTTTACTGCCACAAATCGACGATTCTCAACTGCCTTCAGACACTGTACGCACGCACATATTATTGGTCACGATCTATCTCGCTTCGCCAAAATTTTTACCATCGTCAGTTCGCTTCAAGAGATTCAATTTTACAACCGCTCTAATTCTTTCAGACTTTGATCGCGCAAGGTCAACCAACACCAACAACAACGGCAACAGCCTCCTACCTGATGGTCTTCTTCTCGCCGGCCAAGATCACACACTGCTTTCCGAGTACTCCTACTGTTGAGCCAGCATTGTTGATCGCCTCCATCGCATACTCCACCTAATCGATAATAAACCGTCATACTTCCGAGCACCCAAGTGCTACCTGATAGAGCCTTCCCTCTGGTGAAAAGGTAGTAGTGCGACTATCATATCGACGGGCCATGATGGCTTCAGAAATTGCCAAAACTACTGCGAGAAGGTACGTAACAAACCTTCATGGACGATGCAAACGCAATAAGAAATTTCCAACCACATCGAAACTACTCATCGTCATCGTCATCATACCCAAGACACTTGCCCACGGGCTGATAATTATTGTCGGAATAAATCAAAGTCAGACTGAGAGCATCAATTGTGGATTTACATTATGCGAGATTCGAACTGCGAATCATTTATGCATCATCTCGGGAACCGAATGATTCATTGATTTATTAAAGGCTCTAACCTTCGACGTTTATGAGACATCACCATCAGCGTGGACAGATACGCACATGGATGAATACATTTGTTGTTGACAGTCTGAAAATCCTGAGGAATTTCTCAGAGATTTTTCGCGGGGTTTCTATACCCTTCCTCTCGAGTTCGTAGTAAATGAGGAAACTCCTGAGAACAGCTGAGGGGAGCGAGCATACATCCCAACACCAACACTAACCGATATGCTCCAAACTGGCTCAGTCTTCAGATTCACACATGGACGATGCTACTGCCTTTCAACAGGAGTGGCTATAAATACTAACAATATGCGGTGAAATACTCAAGAGAAACTCTATGAGCCCCTGCGTATTCGCTCCAACCGTATACGCAGTTTCTCATAGGCGATATCATCAGCGGTAACAGGAACATCATAACCCGACGGATACCCTTGCAGACGAGGCGTAGCTGTCGCGTCCAAGCCGCACTCGTCCGACTTCACAGGTGTGTGCGTGGTGGTAGTCGAACTACTAGTAGATCTGCGGGGCGTGTCGTTGGGCAGAGAAGTGGTAGAATTCGATACTCGTTTTTTCAAATGTGAGGGTAGAGGCGGAGCGAAGCGTGATGCAGGCGGGGTTTCATCACCATCGAGATCTGACCAGAAATTTCATCACAATAGAATTCCACCAGTACCAAGGCATTACTCTGTTTCACAATCGACCTCCTATAGGTGATAGTCTCCGAGCCTTCCCTATTGCCATCTTCCGATAAGTCCGCAGCCACAAGCGATGGAGAGCCAGCAGAGTTATCTAACGACGACCCAACTGTCCATGCAAGACGACTCTCGTAACACTCACAAATCGAGGCCCGCACACGAGCTGACATGTCCGGTGGTCGCCTGCTGTCTACTGGCCGCAACCACAGAATCTGGGAATGCACCACCAGTGTATGACCGCTTTCCTCAGCTGAGCCAAGGAGTTATATAAATTTACCCTCGAATTCGGAAAGAAATGTACAGGATCCTGTAACGATTTCCCAAAATTTTCTCACAATTTCCATATTGTCACCAACACACGTACTAGACCTCACAAAAGGCCTTGTCACAGGACCATGCCCACCTTGTTCTCAACAGCTATTCTCTCGATAACATCAAACACCTCATATCGCTTGGGCTGATACACAGCCACGAGAGCTGACCAACAGCACGTTCATTATTTCTCATAGAGATAGCACTCCCATATTACCAACAAAGTTTTGGTCAATGCCACGTGTCCAGCTATCATGAAATGGCTTACAGAACTTCTCGCCAAACTTGAGGCCCAGTTGACGCCGAACCTCTACGAGCTGCTCACTACCCGGCAAGTCTAACAACACCTCAGCCGCGTATACAATAGTGCCAACTGCACAAACGAGGTCCGACGGGCACGCCTGAGACCAGCATACCTCCTCATAGACCCTCCCTTACTACCTTCGAGTCGTTCACCTCCGCCATGCGCTCATACAGGAGCCGACACTGCATGGCGAGATGATCATATGCTTTCATTTGCCTAGGAATCTGGCAACACCTACCAGCTAGTGTCTGCGCAGCTCCCTCTCTCTGAAGGCGATCGAGCGTAAATTTAACACTCCACCCTTGCCACGTACCTCCGGGAGTAAATCTCGAATTTGAAGTTCTAAAGTGGCCATCACTTTCCGCAGTTTCTCAACCTTCTCCACCAGTGCTTTCTCCAAGCCCTATAGAGAGACCACGAATAACACGACCAGCAGCCCAACGTGTTTTACCCGGAGGCGTGTCTCACAGCTCTGTGGGTTGTAGCGGGAGAAGAACGGCATATACAAATTTGAAAAAAAACACTACCACACCCTGAGCAGATAAAATGGAGTTTCACCCGTGACATGAAAACCACTAGTGAAAAATATATTTTACATTTGCCTTCGCGAAAAACACATATGAGCAGTGAATAACGCGTAAAGCACATGATGTTTTTTACGTATATTTGTCCGGTGTAGTTCGCCAAGAATTTTCAACTCACTTAATATCGCGTCCTTCCTATGAAGTTTTACACAACTTCACGTAAAACGGGTGAAGTTATAAAGCCAGCAGTTATCAAAATACGGCCACCACAACAACACCGATCAGCATAGCGGAAAAATGCAGTATGCTTCTATAATGGTACCACCCATCTACGACCACCAAAAATCCGTTAGAGGTGACAGCGGAGCGACGCACAGGTCACACTATGAATCCTTCAGTTTATTAAATCTCTGCAGGAGCTCGTCAAATTCAGCGTCCTCGTTCTCTCCTTCGCTTTTCTTGTCGGCAGACAACCGCCCCGGTCCACTCGTCACACGTGACGGGCCTAGTAAAAATCCTCTTCGACAATTCAAAATGAGTAAAAACACTGAATGTCTGTTTTGTAAGGTTACATTATGAGAATTTACACACGATTTCTGATAATGTTCAAAATCCAATGAGAATTCCCCCCAAAAGATTTTCAGAATTTTCATATTGTCACCGACACATGTAGTTGCCCATGTGCGTATTTTCCCCCTCCCCCACACTAACGTTGAGATCCAGAAAAACTATAATCGTCTAGCATTGCTCTTGAGACGAGATCATCGCAACCTACTTGGTTTCCTGTTGCTATTGACCGATGTCCGAGCCGGCCGAAACACATCATTCTCCTCCTCCTCGTCCTCGCCTGGTATTTTCTTACGGAGTGACGGAGGCAAAGGCGGCGCGAAAGGGGACGGGCTGGGAATGCTGGGCCGGGAACCTGGACCATGCGAGTGGACAGCACAACGACAAGTTATAGTATTACTCGTACGACGTGAAGCACCATGCGAGCTGGTCTCTGACGGGGCCTTACCTGGTGAGGCGTGCCCCGCGGGCTCGGAGTCTAAAAAGGGTTAGTGACATTTCATCATACGTATTTGCATCTTACGTGTTTTGCTAATGGAATCCTGCTCTTTTGCCAAGTCGTCAAATTCAATTTCGTCCAATTCTGGATTCGCCACAAAACCGCTAGTGTCCTTTTCCGGGCTCGAAGCCGACTCCGGTAAAACTGACAACTCCCATAGCTTCGCTCCGCCAATCGACCTGCGGCCTTACCAGTAGGTTCACTCGCACTAGGAGAGACCTGCTGTTGATTCTGCGTAATATTCGCGAGCGGGGTCGTTGATATCGGGGAGGGAGGCAAGACCGAGACATTCAACGTTCCAGGAGCCGCAGCTAACTTCTCCTCAATACTTGGCGGACGCTCCCATTCCACCTGAAAAAGGTTTCCAGGCAGCAACACATCTGGCTCACATCAAACTTGGTGGCTATCTCTTCTAATGCATCTAGCACCATATTCTCGCTCGGCGGTGCTATGGTCAGAAGGCCTAGAGAGAACAGACCATACCATAATTCCCTCACATCGTCTTCTCATATTACCCACAAGCTTTGGAGCTACATCTTGAGTGGAATTATCTATATGTTGTTGGCACCAAGTACGACCGTATTTCAAGTCGAACTGCCTCACACAGTTGGCCATCTCTGGAACCGTCAACCGCTTCTCCGCATAGATTAACGTGGCGACCGGACAGATAAGGTCGGGCGGGCATTCCTTTAAAACGCATCATAACAACACTCTCTAGTCTACTATCACCTTCGACTGATCGATGTATTGGATTCTCGTATAAAGCAGCTCACAGTGCGTTTCCAGGATATCATAGGCGCTCTCTAATTTCTGATTAGCGATCAACTGCTCAGCCTTAATCCGAGCCTTTTCCTCTCGCCCCTATAGAGCCACCACGATAGACTAAGGGGATTCACATCCAATCATACTACCTGTCGGAGCATCTCCGCTATCTCACGCTCTGCCACCCGCTGAGACTTTATCACTTTGTTCCGCTGTAGTGTGCACCGTTTGCCCGCCAGCTGAAAAAGACCAATCATCATAGGGCAGGAAAGGCGAGATGATTCCACCTGCAGGTTAGCCTTGCATGTGGAAGCTTTCCAGCGGTCGAAAATGCCCATGACGCTCTTCTTGAGAGAAGACATCGAACGAACGATCCACTGGAAAACTGCACAACTCGAAGATACCGCGAGGGTGATTCGAACCTGGGTCTCAGCGAGCCATTGTTTCGGTTCAGCTGAACCTATTCCAAGCTGGCTCGATGAGCATTGTAAGAAGGCGTCATACGAGCCTAGTAGTTAATGCATAGTAAGCTCTTGTGAGTGTAGTTCGACCAAATCAATTCGCACATTTCCACGACTGATCGATCCGTTAGAGAACTGCAAGAGAGCAAGATTTTCGATATCTGCACGTGTGACGAACTTGTTGGTCCGTCCGCCATGAGGGTCGGTATCAGGGTGAGTATCCATATTGAACACGACGCACACCAGATAGAAGAGGTACAGATAGTAGATCAGATAATAGGGAGCCGATGACCAGAGGGAGCGTATTACAACTCAGCGGATTACTCGATAGCTTGATTTCCCGTTGGAAACGCCTGACACAGCACCGGACACGACGACTAGAGTGTATGCACTAAACCGAGCAGTTACCGACGAGATGATCAGTATGCCAGTCTTCCCAATATTTGTCCGATGTTGTCGATCATATTTGGTATCCTCGTCTGTAGCGCTTCCTCCCCCGGATCCTCGAAATCTAACTCGGTAATGAACCTGAGACCAGAGAGATAAACTTGGAGGATTATTAACTTTTCCTTATGAAATATATGAACCAATACGTAGCGATTGTCAGTGAGAACCACGTTGTTGAGACTTACTCAAGTTGAGACACCATAGCTATAGTTAGGAATAATTCTTCCTTTAATGCTCGATCCTCTATTGTGATGCGTCTACTGTTCGTATATTTGTAGTACCTTCAGGACGCAATGTCTCATTACATTCATGAACTTATTCCCAATAGAGCTCCCAATACTGACCATCCGCTTATCAATGACATCGGAGTGCTCTTCCTCAAACTCCACTTTTCCAGAGAGCGCTGTAGTACAGTGAGAGTAGTCTTGAACAATTTTCGGAGACGACGGTCGCTAGTTGTCCGCGTCAATGCCAGTCTTGGTGCATCATTATCAAGTAAAGGGCTGTCAACTGCCATACCTGATTCGGAAACACAATCAGTAAAACAACTATATGACCTACATTTCAGCATCATGAGATAACATGCAGTCAACGCAACATATCATTGAATTGAGAATCATACAGTGATATTGTCTGTATGTTGTCTGTACATTGAACCACTAGATATCAAGTTGTTTGCGGCATCTTTCTCGGATCATATGGTGTAATCGACAATCATGTTTCCCCCGGCAGTGCGATGATTGCAATGATCATTCTTATGACAACTAGGATATTTCATACGGATGAATGAAATGACTTTTCCCATGCCTTGAATTCGTTTGTAGTCCGTTTCACTTAAATTTCCCGTGAGGGGGGCGGGGTAGTGGCTACAGCAGTTGCGTGTGCGTGCGCGCGCGCACGCGCGCGCGGGTTGCATGAGCCTGAGGGGCCGGCTTCAACATTAGTCATGTTGCGCTTCGAGCCTAGCAGTCCCAGGGACAGGTTGGCCGTCAGCTTTGCCTCGTTTTTCTCCATGTCTAAGAGGCAAATACCCATCACTGGGTTCCTCGCTAAACGCCCTCGAACTGGCGCCCCCGAGAATACAGAGCCGAAGCCTCAGGAAAGCCACGAAGATGCGAAATCTTCCTCTGATTCAGCGAGCGACGGTGAGGCCGGAAATGGTAACGAAGAGACTACCGCCCCTACTGCTTCTGTGCCACTCAACTCGATGGATCCTGAGTGCGACAAATCATCGGTCGGAGTTCCGGGACTCTCGCTGTTAAAGCGGGATGGCCCCACGCAGCCCAAATGCTGTTTCGACAAGGTCGGCGGGCGAGCTTTTGTTGCTGCATGGTACAAGAAGTTTCCCTGGATTGAGTACTCGGAAGCGACGAAGCGCGCCTACTGCTATCCCTGCCGCTTTTTCCGGAAGATCCCTTCCAGAACATGGTGTATCGATGGCTTCGCTCACTACAGGAAGTCAGAGCGCATTGCTGCGCATGGCGCCAGTGAAGAACACAAGGCTGCTATGGAAGCATGGTCACACTACCGAACCGAGCGTTCCACTGGAGAAACTGTTGCCACTCGGCTAGGTGAAGCTGCTCGGGCTACGGTTCTAGCCAACAGGCGCCGTATTCTCTACTGCCTCCAAGTTGTCCTTTTCTGTGCTATCCAGGGAATCGCCCTCCGTGGTCATAGCGAGGATCGGGCTGACCCTGATGACAAAACGAACTCCGGTAACTTCCTGGGGATCCTAAAGCTCGTCGCTTCTCATTCGCAGGCTCACCGGGAGCTGTTTGAGGGTCCTCGTAACAGCCGTTACTTGTCCCCCAAGGTCCAGAACGAACTCCTGCATCTCGGGTCTCAGTGGGTCAGAAAAAAAATCAGTGATTCCGTCAGTGATAGCAAGTATTTCGCACTGATATGTGATGAGTCCAGAGACAACAGTAAGACCGAACAGCTCTGTATAACAGTCCGGTATCTACGTCCAGTATCGAGTCCCAACTCGACTTCTTCTGCACCTCTGGAACTCGCTGAGAGCATTCTTATGACATCGGCCTGTGAAGCGCTCACCTCGGATTTCTTGACTGAGTTGATATACCGCGGATTGGTCGAGAACAATATCTCCGTCGCCAATTGTGTATCAACCTCGTTTGATGGCGCGGCGAGCTTCTCCGGTTCGAAGGCAGGCGTGCAAAAGCTCCTTCGAGACAGGTACGCCCCGCTTTCTATCCATGTTCATTGTCTAGCACATCGTGCTAACCTTGTTTTAACTTCTGTTTGTCGAGAAATACAGTCCATTCCGTTACTGTTCGATACCCTTCAAGAAGTATACATATTCATATCGAGCGCTGCTGTCCATCCGCAGTGGATGAATGTTCAACGCCGGATGTACCCTCATGAGCCTCCTCGCGAGTTGCGAGCGCTCAGCGAGACTCGATGGAATGCTCGCTACGAATCGGCCAACATCATGTGGCTACGTTTGAAGGGTATCTATGAATTGTTAGACTTAATCATCGATAACGATGTGCCAGATAGAAGGGCCAAGGCTGACGCGTTGAGTCAGAGGCTGGACGGGACATTCATCATCGGACTGTCGATGATGCGATGGGTCCTCCAGATCATGAGCGCCTTCACCATCGAGATGCAGAAGGTGGACTTTAACTTGTCAGATGCTATATCTCGTGCCGTTGATCTGGACAAACTTCTCCAGCGGCCGAAGGTGGGAGAGCCTGATGAGATATGGGAAGATGTTATCGTGGGTCCGGCGAAGGATATGTGCGAGGAGCTGGAGGTCGATTTCATCCCCCAGAGACCAATTCGACGCGTACGGGCTGATCATGGACCGAGGTGCGAGGCGGACTACCGCTCTATCTTCATCAAGGTCTGCGACGCTCTGCATCGGGAGATGCAGGATCGGTTTCTGGGTGAGGAGCGGCAAGCCTTGTATGACGGTCTTGACGCGCTGAATCCGGCGATGGGAGACAAGTTTCTACAAGCGTCACCTCTCATTCGCATGGCTCAACATTTCAAAATAATCTCGGACGAAAGTTGTGCTGTCTCCGGCTTGCTTGCCGAGGTGCGTACCTTACGTGACTCTCTGAATCGTGTCGACGGCAAGCCTGCCAGTTTGATGACTCTCCTACATTTCCTCAACCAACGGGAGCCCATTTTTCATAACGTGTTCCAGTTGGCGAGGGTTTGTGCAACCATACCAGTTTCCTCTGCTCAGTGTGAGCGCGGCTTTTCTGGTGTCCGTCGGGTAAAAAATTTCATGAGAAGTAATATGGCGCATGCCCGCTTGTCCGATCTAATTGTCTTGCACTTGAACCGTGAGCTGGCTTCACAAATCAACGAAGAGCAAGTCGTTGATAATTATCGTGACGCCGCGGAGAGGCGCGTAAAGTTGTAACCGCGTGCAAATATTTCGTATTGAAATAGTGGAACACTCGTTATAACCTGTGGCCAATATTTTCTGGAACCTTTTACCTATCACAATCATAATTTCAAGAACTCGTTGTCGTGTTGTGAGTAGAGTGCTCGAAGACGATTGGCAATTGTTCCTCAGAAGAAACAATTGTCATGGGAGAATCGTCCTGCCCCGGGATTCCAGATTCCTACCGTAGGAAGTCTTTCCCTCTTCTGCAGAGCGGCCCCCTTCATTTTTTACCCGCCCCCGAATGCCCCACCTCAACAAATTACCCTGGTTACGCCCATGTACCTGAAGGTAGTAAAAGGGGTATAAGGATGGGGAGAAGACTTACCGAGGTAAAACTTCCACCACGGACGTACAATAGTGAACTACCAGCATCTTGGACGGAAACGTCGAATACCGTGAAATAGTAACGCTGACATGATAAGAATAATGCTAAACGAATTGATGCGGATGGATTAACGCAAATACTATCAGCACATGACCATGTGAAACTAATACCGTAATACTACCATTAGAGATATTACCCTACATAATTACCATGAAGCGCGTTCTTCATAACCATACCAAAGCATCACCTTATCCACATTCATAAAAATGGGTTAATGAATAACTATCGGGCTCAACAAATAATGCCATCGTGGATCAATCGTATTGATTCAATAATACTACCTGGATTAGGAACTGGTGATGACGTTAGTTAGTGTCCATAAAAAACAACGACCACGAGACCAGATGTGATCAAACGTAGAGTGCGTTGATCTTGATGTATGTGACCGAATGCTTAGCAAATGCTAATGTTGCTGAACTGTCCTAGATTTCAGACTTCGACTCACATGGGGGGGCCAGCACGGCCGTAGGCCGTGCCAACAAGGCTCAGAAAACGCGGCCGTAGGCCGCGGATCACGTCACAGAATTTGCGTGCTGCGAAAATTGGGCGTGCGCGATTGCTGGTGTCAGCAGGCCCGGTCGTTGGTGACAGCTGGCCCGCATCGCCTAGTATTATACAATCTAATGTACCACTATTATTTGTTATCATTATTTCATTCTTTCAACCCTTCTTTCTTGACCATCACAAGGCTGCCGTCTGAGGAAGGCTGCCAAATGCGGCAAGAACAAAAACATCTACCACAACATAATTATCACGCGTACCCCCACCGCAATGACTCTCAACAGTATTATCACCAATAACACCACTACTAAAACCAGACCAGAGGGCGACCACTAATATAACGACAACCACGCACGGCGACTACAAACAACCAACAGCACCAACAACAACAACAAGAACGACGACACCCACCACCACTACAAGAAGAAACGACAACCTAATTACAGGTAGTACTACAACATCGACCGCAAGCGTGATTACTACCAACATTGCCTGAACAACGACCTCAACTACAATACTACAGTCACAATCAGCACCACAAGCACATCAATCCCCATTGCAACAAGAACCACGGCACCGAGTCGGTGCCACCGACTACCATCAGAAGAACAAACAACATCCCAAAACATAACGACTACTACAACTTCGACCTACTATTATTCCGCACTCTGGAGTCCACACTCCACTTCCAGAACGAACCAGTTGCAAAAATACTCAAATTGCAGGAAGTGCATGGCAACTTTGCCCTCCGTAGGAGCTACAGATCCCCCGGAGCGAAGCAACGGGATCTGCTAGTACTCATAATGCATGCCGACTCGGCATTGCCGAGTATCATTCTCAAGGATATCCGAAGCTTTTCATATCAATTTCATATCTTTGCATATTTTCCCGCCGTGGTTCAATCACAGTGCAATCACGAAAAATGACAATTTGCCATTTTTCGATGTTCATGAGAATCATCACTGCCATTCTTTTTTGCGAATATTCGGATATCAACGAAAAGGAGTATCTTGTCATGACATGACAGTCATGTCATGTGACACAAATCCGCGGATCAACCGATGTAGTTGCTGCACCCATGTCCATATCCATGGGTTCACACATCAATGTTCACTCGGCCACGCATAACATCGTGCCTCAAGACCTCATGAGCCACGCAACACAGAAAAAATGAAAAAGAAATGAATGCATGTTAATTCACGTCTCAGCTATCGAGGAGCCTTCACCCATCACAGTACCTGTCAAGAGCGAAGAGTGCCCTCGGAACTCAGAAGGAAGACACTGCCGACTGTCATGACAGTCCGCAGAGAAGAGGACTCCTCTTAGAGGAGGGAATCAGCGTTACTTTCTGCCCCAGCCTGCGCGTTAGGAGTATCGTTGACGCCGCGAAATAACTCTTCGCGAATGCGAAAATATCGTCCTAAGTAGAGCACAACATCAAGGTCGAGGTAGAAGATCCCCGTCTGAAGCAAACTGTGAGACCATGTTTCCGCGAACCGTTTGAGTTCCAGGCTAGTCTCGCAGTTGCCGCATGGGAACGCGAAAAACTAATGAATTTCTATTCCGAAGTGAGTTGCGTTGCATCTACGTAGTACGTAGTACGCACACTCCGCGAACCGAATGACTATCTACCACGGCAAGAAGCAGAGCACAGAGAAATAGACTCAATCAGTTCTCGTCGATTAGAGAAGGCCACTCAGGAGTCCATGGGCGTCACCGCCAGCCATAACGTTACAAGCACATAGTGATGCGCACCGGCAAGCTTTGGTTCTAATTACCGGCTGGTGCAACAGGTTTGCAGCAATAAAATCGTTCAGGACTTGCCTCAACTCGGGATGAAGTCTCAGATACTCCTCATGCTCGTCTCGCAGCTCTTCCTGCAAATAAACACATTATGGCCCAAGATGTTCTTCTGAGGCGTATTCCCACCTCTCTCTCACAAAACACCTGGCGTTGTTCGCAATTGAGACCTTCTAATGGCGATACCGCGTCTTCCGGGCCGACCATTAGAGGTAATTCGCCAACTTCACCTTAACCGAGCGCATCAATTTGGGTTGGCAAACACAACACCTCGAGAAGTGGAGAGAGACGAATGAATGATGTGTTACAACTCATCCGATAGAGAAGGATCCCCTACAATTGTGAGGGAAGGGTAACTATTAGAGAGCGAACGTATAATGTAATCCCATTCATCAAGTATTCTATGAGCTACCGTAGCTACAGCTACGAATATGAGAGTGAAACATGGAGGGATACCATTATGAACGATTCTGTTTCTGTTGATGTATAGCATTAGATCAGGAGCAAAGTTATAGATATACTCCCCCAGTAGAAGTTCGTATTTTGAGGCGCAATTTAAACACGTATATGCTAAGAATATGTGGAGAAAATTTTTCACCAATCTTCGACTTCTCACTAACTACGAAGAGTTAGGCCCTGTAACTTGGGGGTCATATCAGGTAAAGCATAAGTACATACCTTCCTGAGCCGCAAGATGATGCTCGTTGTGGTGTCTGTGCAGGAGTCGAAAAACCGGATATGCTAAGAATTTGTGGAGGGGTGTAGTCGTGCCCGATTGTGAGCAGCCATCAGTAAGTAGTTTCACCATGATAATGGCAAGCCCTATACTTCTATGAGAGTAACCTTTTTCTCAACTTTCAGAATCTCAAAGTTTCAGAGCTCGGTACTAAGAATAGTTATAGAGCCTATTGTTCTACTACGTCCTCCATTAGCGCTGTATTGACCACTCAATTCGCGGTCATCAAACTGATGTCTATTATTTACTCTTGCGCGGCAAACCCCAATAATCGCGACGCCCCGCGAGATCCATTGACCACCAAAACACTATTCGATCATATCGCCATCGAAACTTCTAGTAGGCGCTAGTTGACTGCTAGCTGACGGCAAGTGCTGTGCGCAGTGATCCTTACTGGTCCAAGCCAGGCAGTCGGAAAAAAGAGCGAGAAAAAATGCAGTGGACGATTGCACTACCGGCAAGATGAGCTCTTGCCCGGAGGTAAAAATTTGGCCGTCGGTTGACTTCAACTGAGCAGTGGAAATATACGTACGTCTGTGATCGTTGTTCAAGCAGCTTTTCCCAGGACGTGGTTTTCCTGTAAAAGTGGTGCCGTCGCGCCTTCCTTGGCAGCGAGGCGTGCGCTCCTGCGAGCACCGAGGTTTGCTGAAAAGGAAAACTTCAACAACCTTTGGCGATCAAAGGCAGTGTTGGAATAATGTTCGCTGTACTCAACTGAGCTCAGTAATTTTCTTACTAATCACAGGAGTCTCTGGAATTTACAGAATCCAATGAAAATTTCCTTAAATTTTCTCTGAAATTTCATCACCAACACATGTG
>NW_003211193.1:234004-249143 GCF_000006405.1 Perkinsus marinus ATCC 50983
ACACAGATGTTCATGAAAAATGATCGCCATAAAGCTGATCTGAACACACAGTGTATTTTCACCTATCACTAGCTGAGCATCATCGGCCCACGTGACAGACTCTTCTCACTGTAGTGAGAGATCTGTTGAACATAGCGTCCGAGTGGACCGTGACACCAACCTTTCGATGTCATGGCCACTGCACGAGACATAGTCAAGCCGATAAGACACAACCAAGTAGTAAACGGAGCAGCTCGAATGGCATCCTGAACGAATAACAATAAACTGTCTCGAAGAGATAACAGGTAGTAGCGACTTACACTGAGAGCCTGGTACCAGTAATGAGGTTCATCTCCAGAGAACAGGAACGTTCCGAGCATCAGAGCGACACATGTGTAGAACGTGGTGTATCTATCGATTCCGTCACTCGCCACGAAATTACTTTATATTAGAAATTACAGGGAGATTTCCATTAAGTGATCATATCGCTTCTTAACCATGATGTTGTGTTGATACAGCCACTCGACCAGAACTGCTTGGGACGAGCTCGCCAGCGCCACGCCTGAAGACACAGCGATCTACACTACATATCGGCAAACAACCAATGGAATGCAATCGATTACTCGGGCGCGCGCTATTTGTGACAAGAACTTACCGAAAAAAGTAATAAGCACTCCAGCCACGACCTGGACATCCTGCTTTGACACCTTATCATCATGCTGCGTAGCGAAGGAGTCAATAGCACCCCCAATGAGCATCGCCGCTACGGCGACGTAATGGAAACGATTGAAGACCCTAAGAGCAACATCATGCACAGCTGACTGCAACACTAGATGGGCCTACTTCCCCAACAGTACGATCGAACTGACTAGAGTGATGAGGAGCTCGCAAGTACGGACCACAGTGAAAGTGCTGCCCGGCAACATCTTCAATGCAAACTGACACATTACAAACCCTCAAACGAATACCGCTACCACAAGGAAACTCACGGAGATGCAGAGGAGTTGGCAGCCGGTGAAAAGTCCTCCCAAAATGTGCCACTTGATCCTGCCAGTTCTATATGGTGCCATGAACAAATCCATCATCGTCGAGGGATTTTCCTCTTTTTCTGAGGTGAAATTTTTCTCCGAAAAACCGCATCACTCACCCTTTTCGAACTTCACTCTTCTTAAGCAGAAGGCGATATAGAAAGGAATCACAAATATGAACCCAACGCCCGCGAGATCAGCCAGCAACCATGGCAGCTGCGGATGCAAGTTCGTCTGGAAGTACTTCACCAAGACAACCTGAGGGTTTCAATAGCACTACTGTAAAGCAAGAGCAGAATTCATGCAAACTCACCTGACCAACCGAAGAGATGATCCAAATAATGGTGAAGCATATCAACGGTATAATCGACGACCTCGCGATTCTATGATGATGATGATGGTGGGCATTATTCGACATCCTCAAGATGAAGAGAAAAAAAGAAACCTGCAAAGTAGGTCATCCGAGCACTGAACACAAGCATAAGAGCGATTCATCTTGAGCATGGACAATGTTGCGCATGCCGAGTACCGTTTCAGCGGCGTCACCAGAATTGAAATGAGAATCATATTAGCTACAAACTATCATGTTTTCACAATGAATCTTATCTTTTAGCAAGCAGTGGAGCACTGCTACTCCCCTCAACATCAGAGGAGTTACCAGTAGACCTCCGAGCCCCAAGGGACGCTGACCGAGCATCACATGGATGAAGTCTCAAATTCGTCGTAACTCACCTGCAGCAGCATAGAGCGAACTCGCGGCGATGCTCACAAATATACCAATCAATGCCAAAGCCGAAAGATGCTCGTGGAATAAGATAGCCATGGACGATATCTGACAAGGCACATCATCACCTCACATCTCGGCATCAATATCATCTCACCTGACAGACCCTACGGATGGTAGTGAGCGACCTGTTGAACATGGCGTCCGAGTGCACAGTTACGCCGACTTTGGTGGTCATGGCCAAAGCACGAGAGATAGTCAGACCGATAAGGCACAGCCATGTGGTGACCGGGGAGGCAGATATCGCTTCCTGAGGGCAGCGGCAACATAGACAACATAAAAAGAACGCCGACATATCTCCAACACGATGGCGTCACATCGGGTTGGCGTCATCGTTGCACGCATGAACATGGCCACCAAATTCACGAACGCACAAACTTAACGTGATGCTATGCTACAAAGAAGCACGATGAATACTTGCATTTGAACGAAATGGCGTAACCCATATCGTCTCTAACGAGAGCGAGACCAACCAATGCGACGTGAGGAAAAGATATTTTCAAAATATGCACATGGCCAACGCTTAGCCATAAAAGTTGACCATCAACCACGTGTTTTGATGACAATCGGGACATTTTGAGGAACTTCTTCTTGCCTGTTATGCACTTCATGTGCGAATTCTCTAATAAAACGGGAAACTCCTCAGCCCATTCGAGGAAAGGAAACATATGATCAACACTGTCCTAACACCAGGACACGAAAACAACAAAACCTATCTATCTACTCACACACGAACAGATGAAAACCAGCGAGGATCACTGTGAACGCGCCGAATCGACATGGGCCCACCGAAATAGTAGTTCCCCATAAATGATATTCCCCTCCTGAGAAAAAATAAGTGCCAACTATTAGCACAATCGCCGTCCACAAAGTCGTATATCTGCCAGTAACATCACGGGTTTACAAAACACTAGCGGCCGAATTACAATGATATTTCCATAAGATGATCATATCGCTTCTTCACCATCACATTGTGGTGATACAGCCATTCAACCAACACGGCTTGGGAGCAGCTCGTAAATGCCACGCCTGAAACGCTCTCGAATTCGGGCAGTCCAATTTCCGACTCACCGAAGAACGTGATAGCGGCTCCAGCGGCGACATTGATTCCCTCACGATGGACCTTCTCCTGCTCGGCGGTGGCCATAGAAACCATCACGCCTCCACTAATCATCGCTATCACGCCAAGGTAGTGGTACATGTTATAAGGTCTGAACAGAGACTATCAATGGGAGAAAATATGCAGATGGTCAACTACATAACTCGGCGATAGCACGAAAATTTTTAGAAAACTTATTACAACTGTGCATTATTACCCAATTTCATAGAGGAGCTACTTTATTCCATGAGCTAGCTCCCGAGCTCAGCTGAGGAAAGCGAACAAATATTCCAAACTGGAATATATGTTCGCTGTCCTCAGCTGTTGGAATCTCCAACACTCGAGACTACAGGACAAGACGACGGTCGGTCGCTCGGGCGTACTTTCCGAAAAAGAACAGCGATAGACTCAGAGTGATCAAAAGCTCGCTACCGCGGACCACCGTGAAAGTACTGCCTGGCAGCATCTTCAATGCGAACTGAATAAAATAATAATTCCAAATTTCAAGCATGACAAAACCTACAGAAATACAGAGTAGCTGAAACCCTGTAAGAAGGCCGCCCAAAATATGGTATTTTATTCTCCCCGTACCATACGGTGCCCAAAACAGATCTCCCAGAGTAGACGATCCGATGCGCTCCTCTGAAACCAAGTAATCTTCTAGGGACGAGAATTCATCTCACTTTTCTCATAGCGAACTCTTTTCACACAGAAAAAGATGTACATTGGAATGACGATGACAAATCCTATTCCGGCCAGATCAGCCAGCAGCCAGGGCAGCTGAGGATTCAGCACCAACTGGAAGTACTTCACCAAGACAACCTGATCAAGGAAAAGTAGTGTGAGACACATGGCCAACTACGTGTGTTGGTGACACTATAAAAACTTCGAGGGAAATGTTGGGCAAACTTTCACCCTAATTCGTGTGCAAATTTCTATAAGTAGTGAGGAAGCTCCTAAGCTCAGCTGAGGAAAGCGAACATATATTCCAACACTAGCTCAAAGAGACACTATGGAAAATATGCACATGATCAACTACGTGAATTGGTGAGAGCACCAAAATTCCGAGTAAATTCTGGGAAATCCTCATCGGTTTCTGCAAACATTCATCCGAATTCGTGCGCAAGCTTTTATAATTAGTGAGGAAGCTCCTGATCTCAACTGGGGGAAGCGAACATATATTCCCCCAACACTGCTTAGAGATAGACTAGGCCCGCCAACTCACCTGCCCAACAGATGTGGTGATCCAAATCGTTGTGAAGCATATAAGCGGAATAACGGACGAAGCTGCTATATGAAGGGAACCGCGATGATGTTCTCCTGCAGAGGGTGCAGCGGGCATTATGAAAACGACTATCCAGTGGTAGAAACATTTCACCAAAAGCAGTAGCGATATCCGAAAATTCGTCATTTACTTGGTAAAATTCCAAAACTGATCTCATGATCCACTGGCCACGACCGGCACTATGTGCAGCAACTAGGCACAGCTGAGACAGACACTCTGGTGCTGTTGATTTTCCCAATGGCGCCTCTTACATCATCCTTGCAGTAGTAAGTCTTATTTCCTATCAATCAAAACTAGTCCCTAGAAGCCAAACCTCAAAGTTGACAACATAATCTGATTGATGAACATTCTACTACACTGGAGTTTCACCCGTGATGTGAAAAACACTAGTGAAAAACACATTTCACATTTCACTTCGCGAAAAACGCATGTGAGCAGTGAATTTCGCGTAATACACGTGAGGTGTTTTTCATGTGATATGCAGAACGCGAAATTATTTCGCGTTTTGCGCGAAATACGCATATTTGGGGTCATTATGCCTACAGTCTCAAACCTTGCACTGGCTATAACTTAAATCAACACTTCAAATATCCTAGGGAAACCTGTCTCTAATTTGCCCCCCCTATCCCAGTTATTTGGATATCCCTGAACCGACAAGGATATCCAATTGGTATCCCCGCACCGACAAGGATATCCAATGGGTATCCCCGCACCGACAAGGATATCCAACAGGTATCCCCGCACCGACAAGGATATCGTTGTCGGTGCGGGACACGGGTGAAAAAAATCCGGGGACGTGGGGCAGAGTGACACATGGACACATCTTATTAGGATGATTACTTAAGTAGGTTATGCTGCCAAGCTGTTCATCGGGAGGTTCCCGGTACGAACCTCGCTCAGCTCTCGCCCACAATCCCTCACAGAGGGGTCCGCAAGGCTGGTTGCTACATATGGCTGTTGACGGGATGATGATCATGATCATCCCACGAGGCCCCAACGTGGAAGTGCCAGTAGTAAGACGGGTCCCGCGAGTGAGGTGACTCCATAGAGTGAAATGTGGGTGGACAGCTGGCAGTGGCATGAAGGGGGCTTTTGATGGATTTTACTGCGGGGTGGGGTGTTTTTCGCGTTTTTCCCCGTATAAAACGCGAAAAACGCGTATTTTCTGGCGAATTACGCGTTATTTCGCGAAAAATGAAGGTGAAGTGTAATACGTGTTTTTCACTGGCCTTTTCACCCTAGTCGGTGCATATCGCGATTTACTCCATGTGAATTTCGCGAAAACGCGTTTTTTCACGCGAAATTCACATCGGGAAGTGAAATTCATTTTACATGCCTTTTTTCACGTCTCCAAATCGCGTTTTTCTCGATAAAAAATTTCGCGAAATTCACAATCTCCCTTGTGAAATAAATGGTGTAAAACGCCGATTACTCGGAGTTTTTCGCGTTTATCGCGAAATGCCGGAAGCGTTTTACGTGAAATGTGATGATTTGTCTGGTGTAATTCGCGAAGTGTTTTCAATTCACTTCACATCGCGAATATCACGTTTTTCACGTGGAGTATTACTCCACTTCGCGTAAAACGGGTGAAACTCCACTGAATAAATTGACCGAACACCGAGAGCCCAAGACCACACAGGAGAAAAGTTGGGAGAGCAAACCTGGCGAATAAGTTGAGTTTATTATGAGGAGTGTGATGTGATATCATCAGCATCCACTCAAAGGACAGTACACTCTAAAACGACTACTATGTGACAGAGGAACACTATGCTGCACTTCACTTTAGAGGCAGTACGACTGCTAACACCGAATAGTTCACAAAATACAACACGTCCTCCTACTCCACCACACGGACGGGGACCTTGCGAGCACTTGCACATATTCCAGCTTCCAGATCCTTCACGCTCGTTTCCAACAGTTTCTCACGGAGCGCCTGAGAAAAGGAAACCCATTCAATTCTCAGACTACCACATTTTCGCCCAACATCGAATGTCACTATATTAAGATTATACACCATTCGTACCCACTCCTACTCCTATTCTACCAGAATATCACCGATGAATCAACCATAAAAGACAACCCAAACTCACCTCTTCCGCGACGAGATTGTTGTTCTTAGAAGAGGGCTTCACAGTGGGGCTCTTAGCCAGACCGTACAACAAGCAGGCGGCTAGCGTCAAGATTATGCCACCGATAGCAATAACTGACATTGGCTCGTGGAACAACATGGCCATTATAGTAATCTGAAACGCGGAAAATACAAAACCAGAAAAATTTGCGATCCGCAAAACTCACCTGAGTGGCGCGCCTGACCGTCGACAAGGTTCGATTGAACATAGCATCCGAGTGAGCAGTGACACCAATCTTCGCAACCAAGGCGATAGCACGGGACGCACACAAGATCACCAACAGAGTGATATTTAACGAGTTCAGATGCGGCAATAGCGTGGTCCACCACATGCGGTACTCTCCTCCAGAGAAGAGTGCGGTGAACAAAATCTGCCATAGGCAGCAGAACACCATGCTGTACCTGAACAACATGAGAAGTCAACAATACGTCCATGAAAAAGGACAACTTACACTCCAGCCTCCAGCAGGTGGTCATTTCTCGATTTGACGAGAATCTTCTGTTTGTAAACCCACTCTGTGAGAACAGCTTGTACCGTACTAGAACCAGCAACACCGAACACTGTAATGATGATACCCAAGGTCATGTTATATTCATGATGCTGAGCTTGAGCAGGCTTGGCCATAGCGAGAGCAGTCATACTCCCACCAGTAAGCATCATAATAATCGAGAGGTAATGCCAACCGTTGAAGATCTTCCTGAACACCATCACAGACAGTATGAGCCCTATAAGGAGCTCGCTGCTTCTGATAACAGTGAATGTGCTTCCAGGCATCATCGTAAGGGCGAAGGAGATGGAAACCAACTGGATAGCCATAGTCAGCCCACTCCACATGTGCCACTGGATTCTCCCAGTAGAGTAAGGGGCCTTCAACAGATCCTTCACAGATTCATCCTTGACCCCAGCATGCTTCGCTTTCAGGCTTGCCGAGTACACAAACCATACGTAGAAGGGAGCGGTAAAGACAAAGCCAGCACCAGCGAGGTCAGCGAGGAACCAGGGGATCTGCGGTGTCAGTAGAAACTGGAACCATTTATTGAGCACCACCTGAAAAACGAAATACTTCTGGGTGAGCGAGCGAAGCATAAGACTGTTACCTGTGCCACAGATGCGGAAATCCAGATGACCGCAAAACAGAACAAAGGAACGCGAGAAGAGGCGGCGATATACATTCTGTATTAGTCTTGAGAAAAGAACAATAGAACGAAAACGCCTAAAAACAAGCACAGTTAACTTTGCACGATTCGCTCGAAATATAAAGCTGATCTCCAACTTCTAGCGCCCACCAGAATCAGTTGTGACACAATCGGAAGACGGATGGATCCTGTCTACGAGTGGATAATCAAGTGCTCTTGTGTAGCAGATACGCTGATGCTTGAGAAACTGCGAGTTTGCAAGATTTAGGTTGTCGTTGAAGGTTCTCTCCGAGATCTATACATGATTATCGCCGAGTAAGGGTGACAATTCATGTACATTCCATGTTCGAGCATGCTTAGGGAATCATGTATTGAGAGCAAGTGACTAAGGTATTGGTCGGCACATACAGCCAATGCCTTTTACGATATCCAAACAGTGTGGGAAAATATGCACATGGTCAACCACATATGTTGGTGAGAATATGAAATTTCTGAGTAAATTTCGGAAATTTCCTGTACATTTCTACCCTACTTTGTATATAAACTCCTATAATTAGTGAGGAAACTCCTAGGGTCAGCTGAGGGAAGCGAACGCATATTACAAAACTGTATCCAAAAGGCTTCTCCTTCTTATTTGATACTCTGCGGACTCACTGAGTGTTCCTCAGCCGGTCTCCATCACCGCTACGTTTTTCGCCCCCTCACCGCGGTACCATAATAATGTCAGCTACCGTCTCAATCCCCAAGGCAGGTGCTGGTGCCGACTTAAGGAAGTTCATGGAGAAACGCCTTGATCGTAATATGCGTAACCTCCAAGGGGACATCAACGTCAACGGCTTCATTGGTCAGTAAAGCTGAACGGCAATCGTCATGTTGTTGGAGTGCTCAGAGGCTACGACCAGTTCATGAATCTCGTGCTGGATAATGCGGTACTAACCCCCCTGACTGAACTCTCGTAGAGAATTGCTGTGCCACTGACAGTGTTGGAATATATGTTTGCTTTCCTCACTCGAATCCAATAGTGTCTTCACTAATTTTAGGAGTGTACACTTGAATTCGGGTAGAAGGGTAAGAAAGCAAATATTTTTCCCAAATTCCCTCAGAGTTTTCATATTGTCACCATTGGCTCGTGGAACAACATGGCCATTATATGGTTTTCATATTGTCATGGTTTCGGGTTTCGGGTTATCGACCCGGGATAAACGGACAGTACCGGACTAGGAGCGAATACCATTGGTGACAATATGAAACCATTCATCACCATTCATGAAGCGGCCTTCATGAACACCATTTATGTGTTGGTGACTCACCAACACATGAAGTTGACCATGTGCATTTTCGCCACACTGGTTGTTGATGTGGGATTTTCCATCCTGATGTTTCAATCGCCCTCATGGATCTCAGGTTGAGTTGGTCTCTCGCACGGAGAAGAAGGATATCGGTATGACCGTCATTCGGGGTAACTCGGTGCTCATGTGGGAGTGCCTCGACAGGGTGACACAGTAGAGTGAGCTTGCCTTAACTGCATCGAATTCCAACGTTCCCTCAGGTGTATGATGGTTCTATCAGAGGCGTCTCATTTCTTATGCGAGTCATTACGTGTTGCGCCTCCCAGTTGAATGAAGGAAAGGGCTCGATGGCAGATCGCTCGATCATTCCATAGGGCATGCTACTCTTGAAATACCAACGTCGGAAGTCTACGCGGGAAAGCTACTGACCAGCAATATCACTGTCACTTCGGCACTGCTGAGTGTATGCTGACACGGAGGCAATTCCATCGCCTCCGCTAGTTTCATGTCCTTATCCGCGAATCTTATTTCTCTGGTCAAAACAAGTAAAATTAGTGACATCACTCGACTTTTGAAAAAGCAATGATAAGATATCTTTTAGTAAAATATCTAAAAGACGGTAAAAGATTTTTACCTCGCAGTCTATCAACGCAACACTCAATGTTACGGTAAGCTGGACTGTTTCGTTGAACTCTTATTGGATCATCGGTTCACATCAGTTTCCTCTCCGTAGCGTTGCGTATCTATCAAGTACTTACCAAGTGTCACACTCCATGGGCCTATCTCAAAATCCTCTTTAAGAACATTCTTCTTGGTAAGAAGAATGTTCTTAGAGAGGATTTTGAAAAAAGAAGTTAGTAAAGAAGTTCTTACCCGTGAAACGGCCAAATTTTGCCTGAATTTAGGCCCTAAACCGCTTTCGAAACGCACTCAAGGAGCGGCTCCTTGGAAAACCTCAAGAAGTGTTTTTTGAACCATCAACCTCCTGAACCCTTTTTGAAAGAATCATTCATTAAGGAAGCCTTCCTGTAAGAACCTCGTCTCTACGTTAAAATATGTAACTTACGCAGCGTAAGTAGCTTCAACAAGCTCATAACCGATTTCAAAGATCTGATTTTCATGAACATTTCGCTTCAAGAAACTAAACCTCCTGAGGGGCAGGTTCAACTTGGCTGTGACGCGTTTTTGGTCGTAGCTTGCGAAACTGTTTCGCCGAGACATTTCACACATGACTTCCCTTATTTGTCTCGTAATTTCGGTTCGAAAACGTCAATCGAAATGAGCTTCCAAAAACCTCAAGAAGTCCAACATTTTTAAATCCATTGAGGACCTCAACTGTTTTCAAGGTTTTTGAGCCCCTTCTTTCAAGAGGTTCTTGAACCTCAAGAAGCCCTTCTTCGAAGATAGTTTTGAGATAGGCCCCATGGGGCATTCATTATCGGACTGCTCCGTGACAACGCGATATATGCATCATAACATTTCTGGGATAATGCGAGCTATGTCCAATGTCGATTACCAGATATTATCCGCTATACGTAATTATATATCAATAATACGCCACGATCGAACCAGATGTAGAGGATCGCAGTTGAGGTGAGAGTCTTCATTCTCTAATATCCTCAGTGCCACCGATTGAGTGAGGATACCTCACTTTTCCGCATCATAGGAAATTGCATCCCGTGGTATTTTACAGCGATAACATAACTGGGGGTTCACTTTTACGGGAGCATCACTACGGGAACCCCTGACAGAAACTCCCACGCGAGATATTCACTCTTGAACACCTCCTTAGAGTTATTATCATCGACTGTGCAGAGGTGTTGGAGAATGATACCGATTTGCCACCTTTACCAGCAAACTTGCTCAATTTCGTTACATAGTAGCACCTTTACACAGCGGCAACCTTCATCTATTATAGCAGTTCCTGCCAGGAACTCCCTGGAATGCAAATGGGCAAACGATGTTCATCCGCAGGATGACATCCGGGTGACTCCGTTATACAATACGACACGTTTGCGCGTTTGTAGAGTGAATGTTGCTGCTTCGCCCTCTTTCTCACTTCGATTCTCTGCATCTTAGACGTGCAATCCACAAAGGTGCAAGGATGACGATCTGGTGGCCACAGATGAAGTATGTGACGAGTTAAGTTGATAAGATTTATCATAAGTTTCGGGCGGGACGATGCGATCGGGCCTGTGTTTGCAACTGTTGGCGTTATGCCGCCATCATGGCGTCGCCAAGGACTGAACTCATTGCCATTGAGCTCTCGAAAAAAGGCTAACTTGAGTAGTGGAGTAATTGGATCTATCTAATAATAGGGATGGCCATAGCTCGGCCCGAGCAAAAGCACGCCTGCCCATCATCGTTGCACGCAAGTATACTGCCCCAGAATGGAGTCAGAATCAGTTTGACGATATGATAAACCAGATTTGAATCGTCATATGGACGGACGTATGTTCAACATACTCTAACAAGATTTACCATACCACCTATACTGGTTATGATAACCGAAAGTCAGCATACTGGGATCACTGATGGTCGAGACTTCCATCCCAGAAGAGTATGGATAGGGATTCATGCCTTGACTAGAGTGGTGAATTTGCCCAGCACCTTAGTTTGAATGGTATGACTGGAAGCAAAGTAGATGAACTTTTGCAGATCAGGCTCCTGGAGTTGAAACCTTGGACAGTTCGATCTGACAACCGCTAGAAATTTCCGGTAATGGCCCAAGGAGCCGCCATCAATATTGAATATATCGAATCCTGTCTTCTTCACCATCAAGTCATCCGAATATTTCCAATCCTTCTGCCCACATTTGCAGCTCAGGATGAGAGGAAGCTCCGTGTCTTCCGGTTCGCCGAAGGTTGCTTCAACAGTAATATCGTCAAGAACCTTAGAATAGACCCCATTGGGCGGGGAAGGTCTCGCTGCGGACTGAATAGTCAATAGAGCGATGATGACATTAACGAGGAGCATCTGGATCGTAATAGCCATCAGAGTGTATACTGAAGAGAGGCGTCATATAAGAACTTGGTAACCGAGTCGATGATGGACTTCAGAGAGGACACCATATGCTGCTGTCCGGTGCATGCTGCCCTCCCCTTACGCCAACACACGATCCGACCTTAGCTGAAGAGATGCAACCCAAACGTACACAGATCTTGAACCAAGATGGTTACGGGCTTGGGGGTCCGTGACGCTCAATGGTCAAGAGCAATAGCCCGGGATGTGTCTTTTGCCTATATTCACGCACGCAAGCGCGATGAGACTTCTCGGAGGACTCCGCTGAGGGGAGTCTATCGGCACGCGATGCGTGAAGATATACTTTGGATCCACCACTTTTCGTGCACATGGTGCGAGTATTTTACATGATATTGGGAGCTGCGTTCGGTGCGACTCATGGAGTGTTCACAGTTCACCTCATACCACGAGTATCGCATCGTTTATATTCCGATGAACTCTGTTTAAAGGTGTACAACACGGGTGATCTCGCCACGCGAGGCACATGCGTGTATTTCTCGTTTCACGTGACGTGAACCCGGATAGGACTACTTGTCTAGCCCTAGATTGTGTGCTCTAGCCTAGACTTTAGGTTCCCTGTGAGCCTGATGGAGTCCGCCAGGTGGACTATGGGCCTCCAGAGCTGCTGGGCTGGAAGAATTGCTTCTTTGACCCGCCCATTCCTTCCCGGATAGAGGGGTGAGCCTTCGTGGTGCTTCGCCTCCATGGCGTTAACACCCTCAGTCTACGGAGCTCGTTTGCTTGCGTCGACTGTTTAATGCGCGAGTTAGCGAGATTGTGGTCAGAGGTTAAACGTAGTGTCACGCCACGTCATATGAAACGAATGAAACTCCATTGTTCCATGCTCGCTCCCTGAAAATGTCACTTTACATCGAGGAATATCTCCTTCACGTAGGCCATGTTTCCAGAATACGGCCCGCCACGATAGATTAAATGGCCTGGATGTTACTACGGTCCTCCGGGAAGCGGTTATCAAGGAATGCCCAACCTACAGCCGCAACTCGACGAGGAGGAGTATCGAGTTCTTTTCAGCACCACGGAGTTCCGACACTCCACCGAGAATGTACGCTCGAATTTGACATCGAAACCGACATCAATCGCGTTGACACGGCGATGGTGCAACCCAACCTTGAAGAATCCCCAACATCCAACATTAGTAACAGCCCTCCTCGCAAAGCCCATATATGACCCATCGCTTCTGGCGAGTTGATTGAATCAGCGAACCAGATCTACAATCATGCGTGATAATTGCCCTGTATATAATATACACTGTATATTATACAGTATATTGGCCCATCATACTATTGATACAGTAAGTCTTACTGAGTTAGATTCAGGTGTTCTACTGATGTATGTCGAATCAATCAACCTTAGCTCATCTACCCTGCGTTGTAGTGGATACGTAAAAGATAGGCAAATCCCCTTTGACATCTGTGGCCACTACGGTAACAATAGTGGTATGAAAACTAATGACGGACAATGTGATTCGGCGAATAGTTACCCTCGTCCTCACGAGTCACAGTGCGAGTTCTGGGAACGAACGAGTCGCACAATGTCTCTTGAGCTCCGTTTACTCTACCAGAAACAATCCGGATTTCCAATAAAACACAACAGAATATTAATGATTAGACCACTCACCTAGATGTGATTACACGATTACTCAGAAAATAAAATTCGACCAACATAGTTGATGCTAAGGAATACCTAAACTAGGCTAACAATAGTAGGGTTCACCTTCGCAGTCACTATCAGTGGGGGCAAAGCAAAGAGAACCATCATCCTTCTTGATGATACCGAAACAAACCGCCGGATTCTGCCAAGTCTTGCAATACGATCCCCACTTGGAATCGCGGCACTGAGACATATCATTGCAGACGTCCTGACAGGTGGGGGTGGGCTCGGGACAAGCCACCGGCTCCAACGTGTAGTCATCACAGGTGTCTTGTTCGGTCGGCTGGAAGCAGTAACCATCATCCTTATGGTAGAGGCCGAAGCAGACACCGTTGCCCTTGCAGTAGGAGCCATACTTGGAGTCAGCACAGGGAGAATAACCATCACAAATATCCTGACAATACTCGGCGACGGCCACGGACAGAGCAGCGATGGTGAAAGCGACCTTCATGGGGAAGAAGAAGATTAATGTCAACTAACATAAAGGTTTTGTTCTGCTCAGACTAGAGATGATTATGTATGATAAGTATCATAACAGAGCCAAGACAAATCTGCAGCTCTACTGAATCACCTAGATTGAGCTACCTTCTTGGAACACCTCATGCTAGTAAAGTTTCCCAAGAGATTCTCTAAAGCGAGGCTTCACGTAGACCATCGCACTCATGCTAAGCGGAGATCGAAAGCTAGTGAGCCATACGCAAGGAGCCACGCTCAACTCAGCTGAATTGCACAGTCAACCGTGGCCCATTCAGTTGACAAGGAATCGCATCAGAGGAATATGTTCAATTACGAGCCATATGTTGATTAAGGGGCTCGAAGAAATTCACTCCCTTCTACACGCCTCTACTTGGTCCCACAAATTCGAAGTTCGAATACGAATTACACGAAGGAACATAATGAACTACTTTATCCGCATCATGTTTTCAGTATGAAAGAGTAAACTAATGCGATCTGTTGTAGATAATCGCTATGACGGGTGAGCATACAGCACTGTCTTTAAGTGGCACCAATATCAGTGAATTATTCACGTGTAACTACATTCCTCAGATATATCGACACGTCTAGATTTGGTTGAATGGAATAATGAGCATACTTGTTCCCAAAGCCGTCAAACAATCTTGCGTTGATAGTCATGTGGTGCAACGGTATCGTATTGGGCTCTGGAGTAGAAGATTGCGCGTTCGGATCGGATCGGGGTCACATCACAGTTTTATAGTTTTACGAGGAAACGCGGCATGAAATCGACTTCATCCCTTCTAAAATCGTTGAACTTACGCGAGCTGATACTTATCGTGGCCTAGCGTGTTACATGTCGAACAAAATCAGGAAGTTCCCACACGATACTCAGGAACTTAGACAAAACGAGGAGGAGGGAAAAGACATAGATTTCTCTCTAAGGATTTGTTTACACATTATAACTCAATTCTAGCAGCACGAGGAATCTTTTATGTACATGGGACTCTAACCCGAAATTGATGTCTTTATTCGCAAAATTGATCTCCCTATTCGACTCTCATCGTAAATCGATGTCCCTATCCGCGAAAATGACTCCTTTATCCGCTGAGTCGGTAGCCTAATCCGCCAAAAAGATTTCTGAATAGTATAGTGATGCCAGTCCCCTAGCCGCTGCTGCTGTCTTGCTCATTGGAAATCGCCAGGAGCTTCTGGAAGCATTACTCTCTAGCGTGAAGAGCGACGCTGAATGGCTCGAAAATTCG
>NW_003207584.1:0-1015 GCF_000006405.1 Perkinsus marinus ATCC 50983
ACACAATTACCGATACTCTACAAGTGATAGTTGATTCCGGAAGTGCAACCCGATGAGTGTATATGATATAGTTGAGACACTGCTGAGGGTCTATGACTCGGCTCCAGATCACCAAACACAATTACCGATGCTCTAGTAGTGGTGCTTGATTCCGGAATTGCAACCGGATGAGTGTATATGACATAGTTGAGACACTGCTGAGGGTCTATGGCTCGGCTCCAGATCACCAAACACAATTACCGATATTCTAGCAGTGATGCTTGATTCCGGAATTGCAACCCGATTAGTGTATATGATATAGTTGAGACACTGCTGAGGGTCTATGAATCGGCTTCAGACTATCAAATACAATTACCGATACTCTACAAGTGATACTTGATTCCGGAATTGCAACCCGATGAGTGTATATGATATAGTTGAGACACTGCTGAGGGTCTATGACTCGGCTCCAGATCACCAAACACAATCACCGATGCTCTAGTAGTGATGCTTGATTCCGGAATTGCAACCCGATTAGTGTATATGATATAGTTGAGACACTGCTAAGGGTCTATGACTTGGCCTCAGATCACCAAACACAATTACCGATACTCTAGCAGTGATGCTTGATTCCGGAATTGCAACCCGACTAGTGTATATGATATAGTTGAGACACTGCTGAGGGTCTATGACTCGGCTCCAGATCACCAAACACAATTACCGAAGCTCTAGTAGTGATGCTTGATTCCGGAATTGCAACCCGATTAGTGTATATGATATAGTTGAGACACTGCTGAGGGTCTATGACTCGGCTCCAGATCACCAAACACAATTACCGATACTCTACAACTGATACTTGATTCCGGAAGTGCAACCCGATGAGTGTATATGATATAGTTGAGACACTGCTGAGGGTCTATGGCTCGGCTCCAGATCACCAAACACAATTACCGATGCTCTAGTAGTGATGCTTGATTCCGGAATTGCAACCCGATGAGTGTATATGACATAGTTGAGACACTGCTGAGGGTCTATG
>NW_003199888.1:0-1487 GCF_000006405.1 Perkinsus marinus ATCC 50983
CCATCCATCATCATACCATCCTGTTAATGATATTCATGATAGTAGTAGTAGTAGTAGCCGTGATATGAATAATACTACCTTTATTATTATTATATTGGGTGCGATTGAGGCTGCTACTACTACTACCACAAATGAGCTGCTTCAATAATTCATTACGAGTTATACATGTATTCTTCCACTCACTGCCGTATGATGATAATAACCAATACAATCTGATATTCACAATCATCATCATTATTATACTCTAGTTGTTGTTGCTAATGACGATGATGATGATGCTATGACCCTTTATCATCCATATCCCACAGTGCATCTACTACTGCTGATACAAACTCCGACTTCTCTATCATCATATTACTATCAATACCAATATCATGACATAGTCTTCTCGCCTAAGGTTATAAGAATAAGGATGATGAGGATGAGGTTGACTTCATTACTGATGATATACTCAATGATCTTCTACCCATCTTTAACAGTGATTCCTTATCCGTAATAGGGACATCATCAGGACGACTCGATGAAGTAGTGTGATGATGATGACCACACTCATTATCATTGGTGGGTAGAGTGGTATGACTATGAGGATGATGATGACCACTCTCATTATCATTGGTGGGTAGAGTGGTATGACTATGAGGATGATAATGACCACTCTCATTATCATTAGTAGATAGAGTAGTCCTTAGTCTTTTGTTGTTGTTAACAGCCCCTTCCTCCTCCTCTTCCTCCTCACTTCCCCTTTGTTCCTCCTTCTTCTCGTTATTATCAATGATATCCCAATTCTTCCTCTTCTTCTCATTACCATTTGTTGTTGTTGATATGATAGCCAATGCTGCCTCCACATGTTGTGTGTATATCGATACACCACATATTGTCAATAATGGCTGCCGCGGCCGTCCCGTCGCTGCATCATGATGATGATGAGGACTAATACCCTTATCAAGTATCAACAGTCTACGTAACATATTCATGCTATATTCTGATGCTTGACTACTATCACCATCAACATCATGATGATGATACTTGGGTGTGATAATATATTTAACCTAAGAGACATGTGACTATAATGATGATGATGATAGCGTAAGGTTTGATTATGTTACCAACAGTAAGACTGGATGAACGACGATGATGATGTCGTCACTACTAGTAGGGGTTATTCCTGCTATCTTTCCTTTAGCGTATCTACTGGCTGTCATCATCGTAGTCGTTGTTGTAGGGGTTGTTGCCATATGCGCCTTATAAGCACTATTTCTATAGTATATCATTATCATCAAGGTAATAACACAATAACACCACGGAGAACCCAAACACTATCATCATCTCAAGATCCCTCTCATCATCGTCATTCCCATCCACCACCCACAGTATGATGATTACGATAAGATAATAGGATAGATCACATGCTCCAACACGATGATGATGATCCAATTTAAGTAGTGTGATGATATTAGGATGCATCTAGGTTGTGGGATCTTATCTAT
>NW_003208803.1:0-1524 GCF_000006405.1 Perkinsus marinus ATCC 50983
CGCGAGATTCAGACTGCGATCCGCCTGGTTCTTCCAGGTGAACTCGCTAAGCACGCCGTTAGCGAGGGAACCAAAGCAGTGACCAAGTTCACTTCCGCCTAAGGTCCGCTGGCAGTTGTGACCATTTCAAGGCGTTTCTCAACGCCATCTTTCTAACCGTGTGCAGGAGTTTGTCGTTTCTCAATCAGGTGTTTTTCCTGTTTGTTTTACCGCTGTTTTACCATATTTGTTTCAGAACATGCATTCGGTAGTTTCTTCGAAGACTCGGGTTCGTTAAGCACTCTAACGTCAATTAGCATTCCGCGATGACTGTCAAAACTAGCATTAAATCTGGAGCTCATCCCAACTATTCTGCTATGGTCAAGCAGGCCCTCACCACATGCAAGGGGTTCCAGAAAATGAGTCGCCAGGCCATACTCAGCTTCATTAAGCAAAACTTTGGTGTCGAGAACAAGGCTGCTTTGAACAAGGCTCTCAAAGCTCTCGTAGATTCTGGCCATGTCTCTCAAGCGAAGGCGTCATACAAGCTTGCTGCTGGGCAGAGGGTTGCCGCGAAGAAACCCGCGGTTGCGAAGAAATCCAAACCAACAACTTTGAAAAAGAAGGCTTCCACGAAGAAAGCCTCTACTAAAAAGACCACCACGAAGAAGACCACCACGAAGAAGACCACCACGAAGAAGACCACCACGAAGAAGACCGCTAGAAAGCCGGCCGCTCCGAAGACGAAAAAAACCGCAGGCACCAAGAAGGCTTCTATCCGTTCGAAGGCATCCGCGAAGAAGCCGGCGTCCAAGAAAATCAAGAAGGCGGCGACGAAGAAGCCTGCTGCCAAGCGGTCGGCGAAGTAATTTCCACTGTTTCGGCAGAACCTCTTTGCAGATGACCAATATTTACAAGGCGTTATTTGGCGCCATCAAAATCAGCAGCATAAGTTTCTTTTCACGAGGAGAAGAGCACATATTTTCTGAGACAGAGCGTTTTGTCACTCTTTTAATCAGAAAATGTGCCCCATCATGGCAGACTGCTTATCCTCTCGTACGAAATAAGCAGTAGCAAACAGCAGTAATCTTCTCAAACAAAATATGTCCGGTAGAGGAAAAGGCGGTAAAGGTCTCGGAAAGGGTGGTGCTAAGCGCCATCGCAAAGTCTTGCGCGACAATATCCAGGGTATCACAAAGCCTGCGATTCGCAGACTTGCTCGTCGTGGTGGTGTGAAGCGTATCTCTGGCCTCATTTACGAGGAGACCAGGGGCGTTCTCAAGGTCTTCCTGGAGAGTGTCATCAAGGATACAGTTACCTACACCGAGCACGCGCGCAGGAAGACTGTAACTGCCCTTGATGTTGTTTATGCTCTGAAGCGTCAGGGCAAGACCCTCTACGGCTTCGGAGGTTAGAGAATTCCATCTGCAAATGGCAAGAACAATACCACGGTGTTATTCAACACCATCTTGGGCTCATATCAGATATTTCTCACTTGAATATTATCATTCGGCCAATATCTATCGTAATCGACCCCTAAAACTG
>NW_003209392.1:0-1092 GCF_000006405.1 Perkinsus marinus ATCC 50983
GAGTGTGTGAGTGGCAAACTTATACGCGTAATGAAAGTGAGGCCGTATGGCCATGTTTGGGGTCACCAACAACCGACCTTGATCTTCGGTGAAAGGTTTGAGTATGAGCATATCCGTTAGGACCCGAAAGATGGTGAACTATGCCTGAGCAGGGTGAAGCCAGGGGAAACTCTGGTGGAGGCTCGTAGCGATACTGACGTGCAAATCGTTCGTCAGACTTGGGTATAGGGGCGAAAGACTAATCGAACCATCTAGTAGCTGGTTCCCTCCGAAGTTTCCCTCAGGATAGCTAGAGTCTTTATCAGTTTTGTCAGGTAAAGCGAATGATTAGAGGTTCCGGGGAAGTAACTTCCTCGACCTATTCTCAAACTTTAAATGGGCAAGATCCAGTAGTTACTTAATTGAACTATTGGGGTCAATGAGACGACTCTAAGTGGGCCATTTTTGGTAAGCAGAACTGGCGATGAGGGATGAACCTAACGCTCGGTTAAGGTGCTAAACTGCTCGCTCATCAGATACCACAAAGGGTGTTGGTCGATCTTAACAGCAGGACGGTGGTCATGGAAGTCGAAATCCGCTAAGGAGTGTGTAACAACTCACCTGCCGAATCGACTAGCCCCGAAAATGGATAGCGCTGAAGCGAGTGACCGATACCGGGCCATTGTTGCAAGATAATTGGCAACAATGAGTAGGAGGGCGTGGGGGTTGTGAAGAAGCTTGGACGTGAGTCTGAGTGAAACAGCTTCCAGTGCAGATCTTGGTGGTAGTAGCAAGTATTCAATAAGAGAACATTGAAGGCCGAAGTGGGGAAGGGTTCCATGTGAACAGCACTTGGACATGGGTTAGCCGATCCTGAGAGACAGGTTAAATTCCATCGGATTGGAGCTTTGGCTCTGTTTCTCGAAAGGGAAGCTGGTTAGTATTCCAGCGCCGAGACGTGGATAATATGTGGCAACACAGTGAACTCGGACACGCCATAGGGGACCCCAGGAAGCGTTGTCTTTTCTTTTTTACAGTTCGACTTACCCTGGAATCAGATCATCTGGAGATAGGGTTTTCGAACTGGAATAGCACCTTGTCTAACAGGGTGTC
>NW_003208865.1:0-1024 GCF_000006405.1 Perkinsus marinus ATCC 50983
GTGCTGCTAAGGCCTTCTCCACAAGCACGGCCCTGCCGCTCAAGGTCAACTCGAGTACATGGAGCGAATTTCGAAGCGTTATGGTGGTGCGGCTTCCCCCGGTTTGGTGGTATCGAGAGGTGAAGCTAGGTTCCGAATCGGGAATTCCGATCGTTCCACGGGAGGCAAGAAGCCAGTAGTGGATGTCAACGGCAACATCCAATGGATTCCCGACTCGGCCACTGGTGGCCGCAAACCTCGCAATCTCAGTGAACTGTGGTTCGGCCTTCTCCCCATCTTACTATGTATCGACACTAGTTGCAACGTGAATGGAGGCCCCTGGGTGCTCCACTATTTGCAGGAGTTATGCCGGGTCTCCATGTTATAGGAGAGTCGGCCGCAATGGTCTATGATACCCAGTTCCGTCGGTCTCTGAACGGTAGAGCGTTTGCTCTGGCGGAAAGAGAACGGATTCCCTTGTCCCAAGCGACGGTACGCTTATTAGGTGGTGCCATGGACCAAGAAGCCCTCAGCATGGCCATGGGACCGAGATCATTGGTGGAAGACTCTCAAGTCAAGTCCATCTCCTCACATGTGGTTTCGGGCTCTGGTCCGGCGACAACCCCCAACAAAGAAAGAGCGTCGAAGGCTCCGCCTCCCGGTATCTGCCCACATACTCGCAACCAGTGCCCTTTACTGAAGCTTCGCAAGTGTCCCTGGCCGCCGAAGAGCCATAAAAAGGATACGATGGTCGGAAAAGAGTTGCCTCCGACTAAGAAGCTGAGGTCATGATTCTTTGAGCCTTCTCAATGATCTAGATTGGATCAACAGAGGCTAAACAATTAGGTCATTTCTCATCTCATTTCTCTTACCTTTTATCCGAACATTCGAACTGCTGGTTTGAGTTTGATTCACGCCAGGGTTTCTCGGCAGATTTGATCATTCATGCCCTCGCGAAAGCGTTCAGCCGAAGGACGGCGCAGAGGCCGTGACCGCTACCGGCTAAGTCGAGCGAGGACAGCCCAAGTAGAGTCGTCGGATCCCC
>NW_003213126.1:0-1282 GCF_000006405.1 Perkinsus marinus ATCC 50983
GGGGAGAGAGTTATTGTGGCGGACGTACAGCTATCATGACCCAGGCTACCCTGATAATGTTGGTGTTCGTTGTTGGTCCCACGACACTCATACTCAACAACCGAGTCTGGGCTGCTCTGTTCGACACCATCGTCGCCTTCAGCTTCACGGCTGCTTATCTTATTATATCTGGTCGCATATTCCTGCCTGACACTTGGCCAGACTTGCGCTTCGAGACGTTCGTCTCCTTCCTCTCGAGTCTCGTCCCCGCCATTTTATCACTAGATAACGTGATAGGCGTAGATCGTTACCTATACGAGATTGCTAAGAATCCAGAGCTAACTCGCGGTCGTAAACGGACATGTCTTCGATCCCGCATCATCGTCTTCATCTCGTGGACCATTGGTATCAGTGGCTTCGTCTGTGTGGCGATTACACAGTTCAAAGGTAACTGTAACGAGCTCATCCCCAACTTCGACTCTGAGTGTCTGGTTCCGGTATATCCAATCCTAGATTCCCAATCTTGTGATTGTCGGATGGCTTTTGTGTATCTCGATGCACCATGTGTCGAAGAAGATATGATTCGTGTGCTATTTTACAACAGATTGCAGTACTTGAGTATATCCGACCGGAATACAGCTCCATCAACCTCGTGTAACAATCAGGAAGAGGCTCTCTTCAATGCAGTCTCGAGATTAAGCGAACTCGTAGTTTTGAATTTGGTAGCAGTGCCAATAGAATCGCTGAGCATCGAAGCACTGACAAAGATGGAGGTCATGGCTGCAACGGCTACACCGTTGGCCATAGTCCCTGATGATGTGCATCTACGACTACCCTCCATCCGGTCCTTCCAGTTCGAGCTTTCCCAAATACAAGAATTACCATTCGATTCGCTCCGACAGATGCGTTATCTCGAGTATATTGGTTTGGCTGGTAGCCCTATATGTAGCGGTGTCGACTTCCCCGAATGGACAGATGGGATCATAGATTGCGGTCTGGGGTACGACGAAACGTGTGTGGTTGACGAGTCGCTGTCAAAACTATCACAAACGAGCACAGGGTATTGTCGAAAATGGATATCGAGTGGCGCTCCTACAATATGCTTACCATCTTGTGATATCACTCACGAGACTCTCGTGTCGACGGACGTTGATGGCAGTAACACTTTAAGTGTTCAGGAGAATACAGCAATTCTGCAGTCTTTCGGTTTGGTCCCACAAGGGACCGAGATGAGTGCGGCATTCCATCAATGCGTCATGAGATCATGCGGGAAGGAGCCTTCAGATGAACTAGCATTTGATGT
>NW_003215729.1:0-1747 GCF_000006405.1 Perkinsus marinus ATCC 50983
AACAACGACATAGCTAGTACGGGCAGCAATCTTCAGGTCGATCAATCAGATGATATACTACTCATGCCGTGAGCCGTGACCGTTGACAATACTAACGGTTAGCGGAAGTTTCGCGATTCGAGGGGTTATCTCTTTATCTATAGTACGCCTCATCTAGAGACTGAAAATACGTGTGCAGAGGTAACCTTTTCTACAGGACGGCTTTGAAGCTGAGATTTTGAATGTGAGGCCCTCTAATTTCAGTAAAGCCAAGCACTTAACTAGTGCCCTCACTTCTGTATGTAGGCTCCTTATCCGGGAACAATGTCCCATGGACGTAGTGGCCCTATTCATCAAAATGATTTCTGAACAGCTTAGGCGGAACACGACAATGCGATCTGTGAAGCGCCTGTAAGCTTTGACAACAAGAACATTAATAACTACACGCTACAAATCCACCATAGCACGTACAGCACATATCAGCTCAGACCAGAAAGTATGCAGAAGCTTTGACAACCAGAACATTAATAACTGAACGCTATGAATCCACCGTAGCGCGTACAGCACATATCAGTTGGTACAAGAAGGTATAGAAAGAGATTGAGCGGTAGTCTAAGGATCTCGTGAGCAGATGTATGCTCAGCAATATTGTGTCATACAATCTGGAAGATTGCTGTAACCAGAGATAGCATTCTGGGACACAACCAGGAAACTGGCTCTTGCATCAGATGTCGGTCTTGAACCGACAATATTCAACTAAAAAAATGAAAATAGGTTGAATTATAAAATTATGTCAAAGTATAAACGAGAGAATAGTACTCTTTGGCTGTCCAACGAGTCAAAAGTACTCTCAGAGCAGGGTGGCTGAAGGCTGAGGAAGAATCATTCTTCCCTTCCCCAATAATTCCCGTTTTAGTTCCCGGGAATAATGAGTGGTCAAAAAGGGGAATAATAGACCTTATTTGGGGAATTATTGTACAAAATCGTCTTTTTCTCCAACATCACCCCAAAAGAAAGTCCGAAACATACATAGGCGTCTTAGGAAACCTTCTCGGCCGTAAGACCGAAAAAAATACGAGCTTTCTCGCATCCTGTCACTTTATTTGATATCGAACGTCACTGGCGTTACGTCAGGGCGAGCGCGTGCGAGATGTTCGCAATTCGCAAGTTGCACAACGGGCCAGTAACTGGCCGCCAGTGACGTTGCGTTCATACCCCACTGGTCCCAGTACCTCATCGTGTTGTGGAGGTTACTGGATGGTGAATTCTAACAAGATCGAAACTGGGATCAAGCTGCCACCACTTGCATGCTACCCCACCCAGGAAAAAATTCTCACCTCGGGTTCGTCACTGTTGTTACGACAGTGTCGTACTCTGCACTCTGCTCCAGGATTTCTGGATTTCTCTGAGAGCGCCGTTATGCTGGATGGCTTCGTCCGCACTGGGAGAAGCTTTATTAGTGCATTCACACACTGGGACCCGAGACAGCTGATAGTATCAGCCAGGCTGAATGTATGCCGTAGTAATTTTTGGCAGTATTTGCTTGTGGCATTGTTGTGAGAGGGCGATTGGCCTATGGCCCACAATAAGATTTGAATCAGCTTAAATTGAATGGAATTGAATTGAATTGAATTGCGTTTATGGGAACAGAAGTCTCAGTTGTTGTGTTGTGTGTGTACTTTCGGTTCACCCGGTTCTCTTATGAAGACACACCGCCAGTTCTTCACTGGCTCTCCGTCATCGTCGTAGCCTACGACTCGTATGCAAG
>NW_003199650.1:0-1755 GCF_000006405.1 Perkinsus marinus ATCC 50983
TCTGGGCATCACAGAGGGGAGGTGGTGGGTGACCGCCCCGAATGCAGACCGTAGATCTCGAGATCGGCAACAGCTGAGGCACGAAGATACCCGCGAGAGTCTAGAGCATCCACATGCATAATATTGTTGCCGAGTACCTCACATACTCGCATACGGAAAGTGCGACCATTAACCTTTCCCACCGTCACGAAGACTCCCCCATTCAAACGGTGCCGATAAGAGGGCCGGAATGGTCCGTGCCAGGGCGCCTTGGAATCCTTCGGTAAGTCATGCAAATGTAATAGGAGTCGGCCATTATCAGCATGCCTCTCAATGACACGCCCAACATGCCAGACTTTTCGGTCGTCAGTGGAACCGGCGACGAGAAGAATCGTACCCACTCCCACAGAGTCGGGAATGACATTGAAATCCCAAAAATCCGCAGGTGGTGGTAGACTGTATCGCTTTTCATAATAACCTCTCATATCCTCAGGACAGTCGACCATATAGTTGGTATGAGCCACAAACGAATCGAGCCAGACACTCCCAGGATCCAGACTATCAGCGAGCAGGTAGTTGACAGCACTCAGCTTCTTCACCACAACATAAGGTCCATGCCAACGGCGAACCAACTTTGAGGATCCTCCTCGCATATCACCCAACTCACGATAGTATAGGACATGGGAGCCGAGAGGAAAATCCTCTACTCGGGATTCGTCATTCCATTCTTCCTCCCGTCTGTCCTGAGAGAAGCTGCGCACCGAAGCAAAACGTTCACGGATTTTCGTAAGCGTGCGCTTCAATTTAATATAATAATCATCAACTTCGGGCTTCACCTGGGACAGCACATCTTGTAACATCTGATCGAGCATAGTATGAGGGATACGACCATATAACAACTCGAATGGGGAAAACCCACAATCTCGTCTCGGAATAACACGTAGAGCATGCTGGACAACCGGCAAGGCTCGCCACCACTCCCCTCCGAACTCCTCAGCCCAGATCTTGAGTTTGCGCACCAACTCCTGGTTTATACGCTCTGTGCACCCATTAGTCTGGGGCCGGTGCCCCGAGGACACGAGATGAGTTATGTTGAGGGTCCGACAGATGCTGCCCATAACATCGTTCAGGAATTCTCCTCCTCGATCCGACAGTAGTTCACAAAATGGGCCATGTCGCAATATCCAATTGTCCACGATAGCTTGTGCCACCTCCTTAGCTTCCTTAGTGTAAAGTGGAGCCAATTCCAACCATCCAGTATAGACGTCTAACATAACCAAACAATAAAGAGGGAATGCCGACTGATCCTGCGGAGTGTACTGAGGTAAATGAATTGGGCCAACCAAATCAATACCCACCCGTTGCATCGCAGCAGCAACATGACGTGAATGTTGATGCACATTACCGTAAACCGAGGGCCCCCTCCTGATACTACGACAAGTTATGCAGCGGCGGACGTAATCAGAGCAATCACGCCACATGCCCTTCCAGTAGAACTGTCTCCTCAGCATATTATACATCCCATACCGACCAGGATGGCCGCTTTCGAGCCCATTATGGTAGAGGTCAAGAAGAGAGGCACGTAGGGCTTGGGGAACCACAATTTGATGGAAGATTGTGTCGAGCGACTCATCATACTGCGTGCGCTTCAAGAGCTGGTCTAAATAATGTCGCTCCGCCTTCGCTCGGATCTTAAGAACCGTATCTTTGGTCAGTCCCGCAGTGTCACCGTTGAGGAACTTGATGAGGGGTCCAATCTCCGGATCCTCTTCTTGC
>NW_003209983.1:0-2138 GCF_000006405.1 Perkinsus marinus ATCC 50983
CAATATGAAGCCACGTTGGTATAACTGCAATGGGCACTGTCCTATAAAGTGCAACCCTGGATCTACTGGATCCTCACTGCTGTGTCCGCTGCCATCTGCATTGTCGCCATCATCTTTGCTATCTTGGTCAAGACCACCTATGAGGGTCAGTACACCAGCGGTGTTGATGGTATGCGCTTTATAGATAATACCTATCAGACAACTGATTGCTCTAATATGTTCGTGGGTGATGCTACTTGCCCTGGACTGGCCTATCAGGCCTGGCTCATGAACTCGACTGAGGCCAGAGATGAGTGTTTATCGTCGAAAACACCATCTAATGCTGCAACTGCGGCCTCATCTGGTTGGTGTGATGCTTCCAAAGACGGCTGTTCGAAGCCGGACATGTGCCTCAAGGGGATGCCCTATGACTTCTACGCCTTCAACGTTACTAACCCTGCCGAGGTCCTCAAGGATGGGGCCAAGCCCATTGTGCAGGAGCTACGCCCTATTCACGCTGCTCAGACTCAAGAGCGTATCGAGGCCTCGGTTGATGTCGATAAGTGGAATAAGGAGGGTATTGCCCACTGGAATGAGACCAACACTTTCGTCTTTGCCGATAAGGATGAGACCAATCTTTTGCAGGAGAAGGTGGTCGTCCCCAACCTCGCTCTTCTGAGTACCGTCACTGAGATGGGCCAAACTGTGAACACTATGGACATGCTACAGATGCTTGGCACTTGTGGTACCTACCAACAGTTGGCTAACACGGTTATGGGTATGATGAAATTGGCTCCAGCTGTGATATCTAATCTTATCACAACTAAGTTCGGCAGTATAGAGGCTGCGATTAAGTCTCAGTATTTTGATGCTGGCCTGACTCGTATGCTGGATGATGGTGAGATAAACATGCAGGCTGTGGGTGCTAAGCTAGCTCCTCTGGCCAAGGGTATCGACGTTTCTAGTATGCTCCCACCGGCTAGTATGGCGATCGACTACTTTGCATATGCCTTTGGTTGTGTTGCAAAACAGGACGCTGATCATAGCTGTAAGTTTAACCCTGATAGTCGGGCCGATGTGGACCTCGAGAAGAAGATCCTCGGGACCTTCTCGGAAACTTCAAGAAATAAAATATTCAACTTCATGATGAAGACTAATTTCACGGATACTACCGGTGCTGTTGTCGCAATGAAGATGTTGGAGATGACTCTGAAGCCATCTGAGATCGAGGCGTGGCATTCCCAATTAAACTATGCCGGCTCGTATGGGCTATCTAACTATGACGCTATGCGGTACACTCTCTTCCCTTACGCTGATCCAAGCAGCGCTGTCTATGATGCAGACTACGAGTACTATCCGAGGTTCATACGAATGACGGTGGCTCAGCTTCTGGGGTGGAATAATGAGTCCTTCAAGGATAAGTTCAGCGGTGAGGAAGTGTCGATGGGCGTTGCCAAACCTGTAGTTAATGGTGCTCCTACTGAGCAATATCGTAGTAGTAAGATACCTGGTTGGAAGGGTCTCAACTACTACAAGATGTATAATGGCCAGGCTCAGAACTGTGCCTTCGACCGTGACTGTATGGCTCAGGACTCCTTCAAGAAGGATGGTACGTGTACAGCTGACGATGTGTGCACCCCTAACTACGCTGATGGTTGGGACGCTAAGTTCTTCCCTGGTACGCTGACCGGCAAGGGGACGGAGGAGTATCATAAGAAGGACGCCTCGGCCAGACTGTTCGTGGGGCAAATCTTCTCAGCGGCAACGCTGAAGAACATCGAGACTGACGCCGATTGGGATGGTGCCAAGGTTGACAAATGGACACTCGCTGACATTGACTTTCGCAACGAAAATTGCGATGGTGCCAACCCTGATGATGCCCAGGGTATTGACTGTGATTCGCCTTATCTCAGCTTTAACCTCGGTTACTTCGCCTCGCCTGACCCAGCTTCTATTATGGTCCCGGTGTATGCCTCTCTCCCTCACTTCGACATCGTCAATGGATCCTCCTCGAGATCCCAGAACTACTACCCTGGTGACCGTGTGGACATCCTCTCTTGCAGTGGTGATCCTGATTGTGAAGGCGACCGTGACTTCCGCATCAACGTGTGGACTGAGCCTATCTCTGGTGCCTTTGTGAATGGACAACAAAAGCTGCA
>NW_003202758.1:0-1021 GCF_000006405.1 Perkinsus marinus ATCC 50983
CCATCGATGACGTCTAGATGCACAGGTAGATACATGAAAGCGAGTTCCTCCGCTTTCGCGGTGCTCTTCTGAACAAATACAGTAAAACTTCAAAGGTATACGTTGATGAAGGAATGCTTGCTCGACTCTTCGTCCGAAACTCTCCTTGCTCACATCAATTTCGGGGAGGAGTGTATTCTCATTGATGGTACAGGGTTTCGCCCATGTGATAAGATAGTAGCAAGAATAGTCAGGAGAGCGCCTCGGGGGTGTTGCGGATACTGGAAGCTCTGATATGTGCTCCTAAAGTCACGTGAGTATGGCATCGTATGAGCATGGCTACATTGGAAGATATAGATTCTCACCTCGTCCTTAGAGTCATGATGATCGACGGACGGATATGTGCTCAAAGGAATATCATCCGGTACCAGAAAGTCCACGATTGAGCCAATAGCAGTGTCGAATGTGAGGTTTATATGTGAGGAGTCAGATATATTCGCTTGGGACTGAGCGGCCGAGACATCTAGAAATTCCATGCCAATCAACGGGAGCTGATCAACTGATCACTGATCAGCAGAAAATTAAGAAAAACATAACTTTGAATATTCTCTAGAAGTCAAGTCCTGATCAGCTGATCAGGGGATCAGAATGGGCCGCAAGTGTTATACAGCAAATGAGGTTCATTTCTAGATAGGTAGCTCAGCGCTCGGAAAAATTAAAGCGAACGGAATTGTGCGAATTGAGCCTTTGATGACGATAACTTGTACTAAATGATGATCGCCCTTTCTCTAGCTTCCCAAGAATGTCCCAATTACAAGACTCTACCCGTACCCAAGATTGACGAACAAAACTGTCCCCGGTGTTGCGTAAAAATTATGCTGACATGCACAATCATGGAATAATTCACAGCTAACTGGTGATCGCCAGAATGGATCAGTATTTTATCAGCCGCCCTCTACTCCGCATAACCATCTCCAAACGCCTGCTCATGCTATTGATAAGAGTATCTGCGTCGATACTAGAGTAAATATCTTTCACTCGG
>NW_003206300.1:0-1225 GCF_000006405.1 Perkinsus marinus ATCC 50983
TCAACATTCGATTGGAGAGAAACAGCAGCAACTTGACTGGGACAGAGGTCCTATCGGGGACGCTGTTGGCAATAAGGGTGTGGCTCAGTATTTTGGTGCTGCGCGAGACATCTCAATACAATCGGGGATCACAATGAGTGTGTGCTTGCCTCAAGGGTTTCTTACCTAGTTCTAATGCGCCTTCACCCGTATTGTTCCCACCATGTTGAACTGTGAGCGCCCACAGCTTATACCCAGTAGCGTTTTGCCGTACTAGCTGCGATAAATGGGATGATGCTAGATACTCAGGAAGCACCTATCAGACACTCTTGAGAGAACAAAGAGGAAGGCATCTGTCTACCTCATCAAATTCTCGTCCTAAATACAGTCGATAGAAGTCAGCAATGCCCTCATATACTCCTTCTATCGTCCACTCCTTGAACCAGGCCCGCACGATTTGCTTTCGTAACGACTCTTCCATACCTCTCCCCAGCTCATCCAAATCTTGCCTAAAGAGGAACGACACTTCAACAGGTCGGGCTGAATACGCTGCCGATGAGTAATACAAAAATGGATTATTCTCCACTTGAGACAACATTGGTCCAACATTAATTTAACATTCATGATTACTCATCTCATGCCATAATATAAATTGTCAATTGTTCTGAATGTGACGATTCTAAGGACAAAAACATCCAAGCTATAAACAATTGGATTCAACAACTACGGAAATCCATCATAGGCTCTCAGCGTAGATATACGAAACCTCCATACTGGACTCCAGTGTGAGAAAATATACACATACTATTCAACCACATGTGTTGGTGACAGTGTAGAAAGTTCGTGGAACTTTTTGTTGTTGGTTTTTGTACACTTCTACCCAAATTTGTGTACCCAACTTCTATAATTAGTGACGAAATTTCCGAGCTCAGCTGAGGAAGCCATGCACACGCTGAACACTGCTGTACTCACTCCTCCGTGCTGAGGAAGTCAAATTGTAATGCAACAGCTTGCGAAGCCTGTACAGGTGTCGACATTATCGCAGTAGTCTTGCCACACCCTCTAGGGCCGACAACCCACGTAATCGAGGCACCCGATGAACCTGGGAGGAATCACTTACATCGAGCCATCTTGATAATCGACCAAGTATTCACCCGATGTATACTCAGCATTCAACAACCACGACGAAGTCAATCCCACGCATAACTAATGCGGCATAAAACTGTTACCACACCTCTGTGAAATA
>NW_003204933.1:0-1542 GCF_000006405.1 Perkinsus marinus ATCC 50983
TGTCCGATAGTCATGATGATCAACCGACATGGATTCGGCACGAGTTGTAACATAAATCCATAACACGTAAGCGTGGTTCCAGCCCACCTTGATGGGATGAACGTTTGGACAAAGCGAAAAAGATAAACGCTCAAGTTTCGTACTTATCCGGGACCGTCGTGCTTGAGCTCGCGTTCGAATTACACGGCCCGTTGGTCGCGGGAAAGGAGGGCAAGCCACTCAGTGGCTGCCACTGACACCCGCCTGGCTCGGCCGGCTCTCCTTGTATCCATATGGCTGTGAGTCGTTCTCTGGGAAGAAATAGGATGTTAGCAAGATGTAGAAATACCTGATTGTACGATGCTACGACTCAGACTGAGGTCAGCAAGCGAGCGGCTTGCTCGGTTGTAGGCATTCTGGATGCTTACCTCACCCCTTCGTCGACTTCAGTGAAACCGTGCTTCTGGAAAGTGTCACGGACGCGTACTACGCGTCGCGTAGTTGCGAAGCTAGGGCATCCATTTGCAGATTTCGAGAACCCGGTCGCAGTGAATCTTGCGATGACTCATGGAAGAAAGCCAACCTCAGTAGGGCCGTCACGTACCGGGGTAGTCAGTAGCTGTCGCCTCTCCCCCGAAAAAAGTGTTGATAAAGCGTCAAGCTTGCAATGTGGGTGATGAGTATCAAAGTTTCAGCACACCAGCCGAGCGGCGCTCGGCGAGCGTACTGTTACAGCACTATTGTACGCATGACGCTTGTGCGCCTCATCTGAATTAATGAGGTAGAACATCTGTGGTGTCAGGGATGCCTACAGTAGGCCTCACACAATACTACTGTGACAGTAGTTCTCGTATCCTTGAGGGATAATCCTTCCTTCCTCTGTGTCCAAACGGGATTTTTATGGAGCTCAAAAATTCAATAGGCTACATAAACTGCAACTGATTATTACAACCACAGTTGAAACCAACAGAGAGTTCGCAACAGAATGGAGTATGATCCAGATCGAGAGCACAGCTGAGAGTAACCCGTTGCATAGGCGAGCGCGTCCTAGGCCATTGTTTGCATCATTCTACACTACGCAATCTACGTGGAGGGTAGCATAGCATCTCTTATTGTCGTGGAAATCGTGAAAGTTGTGAAAATCCGAGGTGGTCTAGAAACTGTCCTCCATATCTGAACGCAACAACATCCACAGTATTCAAGGAGAAGAAAACGTACCATATTGCTTTTGTTCAATCCAATAACCGGCCACTCAATGGTCATTGAAAGGTGATGAGCCCAGCTCAAGCTTCCTTCTTGGGCGCCCCTCGAGCTCCAGTGAGGGTTGCAAAAGTGTGCTCGTCAAAAAGTCGGATAGCGCACAGCAACGCGCAGACCTGCATGCAGATGAGCGATGAAAAGCAGGCACTTACGCATGACATTAACGCGATACTGGGCAAAGATATGAAGAAATGAAAATAAACGGTAAACAGATGGGTACTGTAGTAAAAATGACCCGAAATTTTCGCAGTGTTCAAGACATGTACGGTGCGTGAGGCACGAGCATCGGAGCAGGGAGACTAC
>NW_003206615.1:0-744 GCF_000006405.1 Perkinsus marinus ATCC 50983
ATCTGCCAAACAACTGCTCAACACGACCAGGTCTGTGAATGAGTAGCAGAAGACAGGAGCGAGCAGCAATCCTACAATCGGCATATGCAACGGCGGCATCCGCTTCCTTCTCAACGATTTCAGGCACTATTTAACCCTCTTCTCAAAGTTCTTTTCACCTTTCCCTCACGGTACTTTTGTGCTATCGGTCTCGAGTATATATTTTGCTTTGGATGAAATTTACCACCCGTTTACGCTCCAATCCCAAGGAACGCGACTCGTTAGAACGCAGACCGTACGTGACAAACGGCGAACGACTCACGGGATTCTCACCCTCTATGACGCTCTTTTCCAAGAGACTTTCGTCCGCGATGCCACTGGTACTGCCTTCAAGCCACATTTCAGAACCACAAGTGATTCCGATTTGGCACTGAGCTGATCCCTGTTCATTCGCCATTACTAAGGGAATCCTAGTTAGTTTCTTTTCCTCCGCTTACTTATATGCTTAAATTCAGCGGGTAATCTCACACACATCAGGCCTTCTAATGATGACATATTGCCATGGTGCAAACCGACAAGCGTGTTATGATATATAATAATCTCGCGACCAGACTGAACGCGTGATTCAAACACTTCTCTGCATTTATCAATAGATTTGACGTAATGCGTTGAAGAGAAGAATCGCGTGATCAAGGAACACGTGATATCACCACAACACAGTCGAGTTTGCGAGTACCTCTAGAGATACTCACAGGCGCAAGCCTC
>NW_003206957.1:0-1429 GCF_000006405.1 Perkinsus marinus ATCC 50983
ACTCGTGCTGCTACACCGGCGGCCAGTGTCGAAGCTGTATCGGGACTGGGCCCTACTGCAGCTCCTGAAAATGCTCAATGACACGCATAACAGGAATTCTAGCATAGAATCATCATACCCATATTCATGATGACAATTTCGTCGTCCCCAGGTGAAACCGCCGGATCCGCCATCTGTATCTTCTTAACGTTCGCAACCTATTTCGAAGCCTGAGTGGTTGCTCTGTGATCCTTGGGAGGTGCTCACTCTGCTGTGTGGTTGACTAATGCATTTGGCCATGGTATTCCGGACATCCACTTCGAATATTCCAACGCCAAGAAGCCGGAGAATCGATCCAATCGTATCCGCAGAAAGGACGTCCCTATCAATATACTTTTCCCATGATTCCATGCATTCTTCGCCGACTCACCGTGGGAGACGAGCCGACTTCGAAGAGTTTATATTAGCAAAGTGAAAATTGGTGATGGCCCGATCGATATCAGCACCAAATGGTAGAGTGAATTGGCTGCTTCCAAGAGGTAGTATCTAAACGAACATAATATCTCGAGATAAATACACAACCGTCGACGCAAAGCACGCAGCGCCCCTTCTATAGGAGAAATTACTGTAATGTTATTACTGAGGTGAAAGCCTGAATAGCGGCATCTACTTCCGCAGGACCCATCGCGAGATACTTCTTGTAGTCTTTCAATGCTCGTGAATTATGCCTGCCGTGGAATCACGAATCATGCTACCGAAGAATGCAGCAAGCATCCAGGGAGAGTTCGACATGCGGCAGGAATGCTGTCACATCGACTTACTTCTGAATCTGTTTGTCAAGCCAACGCGAGAGAACACTCTTCCCAGTGGTATGCAACACAAAGAACTCCCGATCAGCCTCATCTGCGTACTCCTTACAGGCGGGTATCTACAGCTGCCAATTCTCAGGTAGCTCGGGTTTCTCGACCCTCGTAGTGAGCATGCACGCAAACATGAGTAATACGAACTTCGAACAATCTGGTGCAAGCCCACCCCGCGTGATATCTGCAACTTACGTTCGATGCCTCGCGAATCGTAAGAGCCAGCACAGTCATGAAATCCTCTTTCAATGAAGCGTCTGGAATATCCTGAAATAGGACAATATCACCTTCGAAGCCACAGCTGATATTACCTTATATAGCTTGAGTATAGGACTATTGGCAGCATCTGTTAGAGAAATGTTGACGTCGGTTGGATTCCGAGTATTCGGGGGAGCTCTGCGAAACAACAATTGAGAGTTTGATCGTTAAACTCGTTCAACATTGGACGCGTGCTGGGCGGTAAGAGAAACAGCCATAGACTCACCTAAGCCATTCCTCCAGGGAATCAATCGTCCCATTAACTCGCTCAACCAAGACGCTATTGACCATCGGACAGCCATGGACCAATTCTTTACGATGGGAGTCCGAGG
>NW_003215068.1:0-1110 GCF_000006405.1 Perkinsus marinus ATCC 50983
TCGCTGGCTCTGTCAGCTGAGAGAGACTACTTACCCTAGTTGACACTAGTCGAACTGAGCTGTCTTCATCGTGTCGGGAGGACGGGCCTCCTGTACGAGTGGTCATCAAGGACGCAGTGTTCGTTGTAGCTCTTGTGCAAGCCCAGGAGGGGGTATCCAGTATAATCGAGGCCCGCGTGACCCTCATTGGAAGACTGCCCAAAGTGGTCGGCCTTGACGGCGTCGATGGTGATGCGCCACACTTGGCTCTGCGTTATGGTCGGGAGTGCGGCCCGATACGGTTGATCGTGAAGGTTGGTGACCAAGATCTGTCTTCAGAAGACGATAGTGTCACCAGCCGTGTCACACCTGCATTGCCGCCGGGAATAGAACTGGAGAAACGGGGTTGCGTCTTACGCGGCATACCACGGCTTTCCGGGCGAAGTGAGCATAGCATCGTTGTTACAACCGCGGTGGGAGAAAGCCAACCCTTCCGGATTGCCATTGAGGTCAACATAGAAGAGAGCGACATGACAAGACTACGATGGGCCGCGGCTGAAGGTGGCTTGGGTATTGCAGCAATTACAGACAGGATTTCCAAGGGATCTTCCCAGCGAGCATCTGAGGTGATTGCTGGCCTGCTGGTGCTGAATCGGAGTTCCTCGTCGATCGTGCTGGTAGATATATCGCCATTTCGCATACACCCTCCCTGAGCACCAGAAGCGGCAGAGGGAGTTCTGGGCTCGGGAGAAGCAAGACATCATTGTGGTAGACGCAAGCATGTCGGGCAAGCTACAGGTGAGTCCCTCCCATCGCGTGGTTGAAGCCACTTCGACGATCCCCGTGTTGTCCTTGGTTGCGCAGGAGATCATTGATGATCCACACCACAGTGATGGTGATACGACAACCAGAGTGCTACAGTTGATACCAGGAATCTATACTCTACCGGGAGGCATGCTCAGGTTGGGCGATACGCCTGCTTATGTCTGCTCACTCACGCGTATTTACTATCCCAATCCCTGCATTCGTATCGCCCCAGTTTATGTAGTTTTCAGCGAGTTTGTCTCCTGCTCAGCAGATGTGAATGTTATTAGTGTGCGGGTTTCTCAGACTACGCCGACGCAGAGTCAT
>NW_003208068.1:0-954 GCF_000006405.1 Perkinsus marinus ATCC 50983
AACGTATTTTTTCCATAGGCGAATTCGTAAATTTAACATTTCACGTTAAGTAGTTGGGATGTTCAATAGACCTCTCCTGAGTTTTAAACGTGTTCCCGAGATAGAGTTCTACATGTAAAATCGAATTCGAGGGGCGCTTTCGAAGCTCAGGAGCGGTCTGTTGAACAGCCTGAGTGTTCTAGGCTGAAACTTTAACAAGATGAGCTACCACATGCTAGAGTGAATGTTACTCATATATAATAACGAGTGAGAAATTGACACTCCCGTTTTACAATTATTAGTGTTAGCAATGTAGCTTATGGGGCGGCTCAGTAAACCGGTTTTGAAACTCAGAAGCCATTCCAGAATGGCTTGTCACACGTATAGTACGATGCTAGAATCAATTCTGAATTCCACAATTGATTCAATGAACATTGGATATGTATTGTTTTCAACTCATCTGTATAAACTACTTTTATTCATCCACACCACTTCGGGAATAAGAGTGTTTGCGGAGGTAGTACTAGTGATGCGGAGTGCGTGAGTTCGTCGTCATTGTAAGCGTGCGTTATATGCCGAGTCTGAGTTGCCCTTATGTCAGTTCGTGCTCCTTGGTCCTCATACGAAGTGCATCGAAGGCTTCAATGCTCGAGAGAGCAGGTTGTATCATCGCAGTTAATGTGAAGTTGTTGTTTTCTTGACTTGAAAATGTGTTGGAGTTGCATTAGTTGGCCAACGAGAAGAAAGGGTGTCGTTGAAGTTGGGAATGTAGCTACCTCATTATGAAAGGCAGTTGGAGAGGAGGATGCACATATTCCTATATGTGCCTTCTTGGAATTAGTGCATGGTCAATATGTATGAGTATAAGGATTGCTCTGATGATCACCCCTGGGCGCGCGCTTTTTACGTATTTTCGTAGAGCGATTTTCATCAGAGTTGCTGATGGTGGAACATCTGTGCTCACGTGTGGTGAAA
>NW_003202876.1:0-1917 GCF_000006405.1 Perkinsus marinus ATCC 50983
CAACAACAACAACATCAACAACAACATCAACAACAACAACAACAACAACAACAACAGCCGTTTCATCCTCTCTGAACTCAAACTTTGATCACATACGATCTCCCTCCAGGCCTCCAGAATGTTCTGTAGTGCCGTAACGGTCAGAAGATGAGGGTTAGGACTCTCAAATAGCATCAGCCGAAGTGTTGAATCCCAGTCCAAAAATGCGCTATTCCTGCAAGTGCACGAAATACAAGAAAAATGTCTCTAGTGGGGTTTGAACCAGGGACCGACGTCCTGCTCTTAGTCCAGCTCGACTTCAGAGCATTCCAGTAGCTGTATTAAAAGCTCAGGACACCGAACTGAGAGGGGCTATGAAAAGCGGGCCGAAGGCCCGCGATAAAACTCTCAAAACCCTTCCCTACCAGCTTTTCCAGCGTTCGGACCTTTTTTTCCCAGTGTTCGGACCGCTAAGCACACGAAACGGTTACAGATAATTGAATCGAACAAGGTGTTCGTAAACCAGATTCTTTTCGAGTGGAAACTAAGTTATACACGTTTGACATGGTAGACTGTACGAGCCGTAGGTGAAACATCTATCAACTCTATCCAGTCAACAGAGAAAAACTATTTGACCAAGATTTGAATTTCACAGAAAACAGACTTAGAACTACATATTCCAGACTAATTTTTCAGCACTCTACAAGCGCTCAAAGGTTCGGGCATCGATCGGACATACGACTAATGAACGCTTTCACTTGCGTATAATTCTGTATTGACTCACGGAAAATAATCGATTCTAATTTTCCCATGTGAGTATCATCGAGTTTAAGACCTTGCAAGTCCACGAGAGTAGCATGAGCAGGTCTCCATTGTCGGCAGAGAACTCTCCAGAAGAAGCAGTTTTCGATATATCCATATCACTAAGGTTGATGAGCGTTCCACTTGTGACTCGTAGAATCTACCATGTCAAACGTGTATAATTCTGTTACCACAAAAATATCACTAACGTACACTAGCTCATATAAGGGTCGATTTCTGATGCTCCCAAGGCATCCCATCAGTTTGCCATAGCATGTCCGGCGTTGACAACGACACCTCAGCCTATGAGAGTTTAGTGTCGATAAATTCAATTCTGTTCTCAACTGCATTGCTCCTGACGTTCGTATGGGGGTAATGATCCTCCTTGTCGGTGGCATGTAGCCCTAGGCCCTCAGGTATTTTATAAATACGGGGAAGTCTCGACATATATCGCAGTCGACTGGAGCTGTTATTATTGGGTTTATCATGGGAGTCGTAGGTCCCTGGTTCAATCCCCGGTCAGGGTATGCCCTTATAATCAGGTGATCAGGCTCCTAGGAGCAGGAGACCGTAAGGAGATATTAGGGATAAGTGCGGAACTGTTCTATTTTGTAAAACGCTAGATTCACTCGGGGTGGTCAGCCTGGTAGCTCCATAGGCACTGTTACCGCCGATTATATTCGAGGCCAGTTTCTCGCTCAACACGGATATGTTCATGAGCAATCTCACATCAATATTAGTCTTCGCGTTCATCGGTACCATAAATCGGTCAATTCATCATCCAAGTCGAGTACCTCTATAGGCACAACCATATCGGCCTATGTTACGTCCATAGGGTTGTGGACGTTCTCTACTACCTGGCTTGTCGGCCTTAAGAATACAGATGCCCTGCGGGGTTACTGTATGACATTTGGGGCTCTCATCTCCAGTGAGTAGCATCCTGCCCTCCTCAGCAACAGCCTGTCGAAGGTACCGATCCAGTAGCAGTGATGGCGCTCATGAGGGGGTCCAAATACCGACCCAATAAGACATTGCATTCTCTGGTCTTCGGTGAGAGCGTCTTAAACGATGCAGTGGCAATCGTCTTGTTTGCATCCTATCAACGTGAGTGCTCTCCATACTCCTTATGCTGGTATT
>NW_003205846.1:0-1421 GCF_000006405.1 Perkinsus marinus ATCC 50983
TTCCTTTATAACAGCACTATAAGCACCCTCATCGAGCGGCGAAAGCTGCTGCACACAACTCACAGTATAAATCTCATGTCGCTGAGCCCACATCCAGGTCTTATCTCGACTCCCTTCATCATCGTCTATAGCGGCCAAGAACTCCTCATAATCGATCACACCGTTACCATCCGTATCAAACTTAGTCAACAACTCAGCAACCTCAGCGTCCAAATCATCATCATTGGTGGAGGGACTATACGCAAGGATCGTCCTGTGACAAAGACTTTTTATATGTAAACCCCACCGAGCAGCATAATCTAAGCTCAGGCTAGTGAGGTGAAGAATGTGTCGACGGCCTATGGAATTGAAAGGCGAGGAGAAAATCCATAAACTACTATAAGCTATTCAGGTGTCTCTTAAGAGAATTCGCACACAGCCATCACCAGACACTCATACTCCATCTCATGAAAAGTAATTGTCATTTCACTTCGTTTCTTCAATCAATTCACTGGAGGGACGGTTCTCAATAGAAATCCCCTCCGAGTCTGAGTGTCTCACCTGAGCTCATCTCTGGAAATCGTCCCGTTGCCGTCGATGTCGAACCTTCCGAATATTTCTCGCATTTTATCGCGGAACATTTCAGAGCGCATATGAACAGCCGCGGCCAAAAACTGTGAATATTCGACTTCAAAATCATCCTCGTCGTCGAGAATCTAAAGAAAGTACTATGAGGTGTTCGAACCAACGACCTTCCGATCCCGATCCAACCCACCTGTCCATTTCCGCTATTCACACTTTTACCTAACATGCGAAACACAGAATGCATGCCCTTCCGATTGGTTGGAGCGATAGCTTGAAGGAGTTCAGAGAATTGTATGACGCCATCGTGGTCAGCATCGATCTTCACGAAGCTCTTCTCCAAATCATGCACCTTCGGTATAAGAAAAGAAGACATTTCACACAAATCTCAAACTTTCTGCAAATAATGGCGCTCAATGACATGTGGATGGCGGAGTCTTCCGATAGTGAACTCCGATGAGATAGAACCCGAGACCTTCCGATTACTCACTTCTCGCGACGTGAGCCCCGACGCCACCATATTCAACGCTGCTTTTCTCAACGAGTTGGACATTGCATACCGCCGCATACTTTCCAGTACATTCCAAGGGAGAACTTCATCTTCCACTGAAGTGATTAGCATAAACATGATAACCACATCCTCCAAAACACATCGTCAGCTGCTGCCCGGAGGAACGAGGCAATTGATCCAATTCTTGTCTACTCTCAACCACTGTACAGCGTTCGCCCTATCCTCATTTGAGAAGGGCCCATTCATAATAGCATCATCATTTGAGACAATGTGAAAACTCTTAACGAGATCGAGGCCGACCAAATAAGATAATCTCACCTCCACCACTCGGCAGCACCTGATGATGATG
>NW_003203331.1:0-1536 GCF_000006405.1 Perkinsus marinus ATCC 50983
ACGAGCGTGATGAGCTTACCATAGTAAACAATGACGGTAGTAGCAAAAAAACCACCAGAGAAAAACTGAGATCTCCAACCTTTCAGCAGCACACTTCCCCTTCCACCATGATGACAACGACCTTTCTCAACTTCGCAAAATGTAAATGCTGCATCCTATTCCTCAAGACAAACAACCTTCATAAGAAAATGCACGAAAATTGCATGACAGACGCCCTTTTGGTGACGAGGTTGCATACAACATAAAATCCTACTCCCAAACCTATCACATCCCATTGAACGAATGTCTCAAGCGAGTTTCAGAGATTGTGGTATCGTAATACAGTTTATGAGAACTACAACACAAGATAGTGGCACTGCTGTAACCTCATAACGGAGGCTATTGAGACACGACACTGATTATCGGAAGAAAAAGCCGCGAAGCTGCGAACTAGATGGTAAAACCAGATGAGAAAACTGGAAAAGAAATACGGACAAGATAAACAATAAGAGTATTGTCTAATACACATACATCATCGCCTCAAGCTTCACGCGCCACGAAATTGCTAGGCTGTTGTTGTGACTTATCGGCAGCAGTCACCGTCGAAAAGGCGGCTGAGGAGGTGGTCGGGGAAGACACTAGGCTCTTGGAGCTCGACTCAGCCTTTCTCTGGGCCATGCGCATCTTATCGAGTAGATCAAGAGCATGCTTGATACCGCGATCGATACCAAAACCTGAACACATCTGGTGAAGGGGAAGGGGCGTCGTGGCTGGAGAACTTACAAGACGCTGCTCCGATAACAGCCATAGCAGTGCTCATATAGAAGGGATAGGCATGATGGACGGGACTCATATCGTAGAGAACTCCGGCCAGAAGTGGGCCACAAATACCGCCTACGAAGGGGAATGTCAGCATTGCGGGGAAGGAAGCACTCACCGGCGTTGGACATAGCAATGACGAGAGAGTTTATCAGCCCCCTTTTCTTCGGCGGGGAGATGACGGCATTAAAGTAAGGTAGGCCGCCGAAATAAAGGTTACCTAGTACAGGAATAGTGGAACCAGATGATGTCACTAAAAGTTGGTAGTACCCCCAATGTTGACCAACATGCCCAGGAAGACAGCTGCATAGAGATTATATATCCAAGGTACAGCAATAACGACCACACATATAATCTGACCAATGAACCCAATACGGGCAGGGACCAAGTAACCTAAAGCAAAGCTGCATACAGCACAAGTATAGTGACAGCATGCCATGTACGTGTGAGAGGGACGTAGATAATGTTGGCCACGATCGCCACAGCAGCTTGCACGCCCATCACCACACCATTGCTGGACGAGGAGAGGTGGAAGCGGTCAGCTCCCAATAAACCGAAAACGGTATTCCATGTTAGATAGACGTATCTCGAACGTGGGTACATAATACGACGGGGCAACGGATATGATTCTTACTGTCTGCAGAAGGCGGCGATCCCGAGGCAGATGACAGTCGGGATAAGCCATTTGTTTTTGGGGTACTCCACATTCTCCTCTTCAACCTTCTTCACTCTGGAAAC
>NW_003210315.1:0-848 GCF_000006405.1 Perkinsus marinus ATCC 50983
TTGTGTTCTGCACAGCACATGCGCTCCTCTCGCTATCAATAATTCCACATGCATTGCGTTTTAATTCTGCATATTCCGGTGATCGAGATAATTTGTACAAGTACGATGCTAATTGCTCCCCCGTTTTCCCTACCAGACCACTCCTTTTCTCAAATTCTACCTTGAGAATACTCCCTTTACTACCCTTACAACACTCCCTATGTTTCTCCCAATGGGCTTCGGCTTCACACAAGGCTTGTTTATCAGCCAAGGACCATTGGTGCCTTGCAGTGGCGGGCCGAATTTCGGCAACGCCTCTGCTTCCATCCCTGCTCGCTGTCTCCTGCCTCTGTTGAGGGAGGGCCAATCCAAGTCGCTGCCTCTCGTCGGCGCGGCGGGTTCGGCGTGGAGACGGTGGCGAAGGCATTCAGCTTATGCCACACGATGAAAAAAGGAAACCTCTAATACTACTACTACTACTACTACTACTACTACTACTACTACTAATACTACTACTACTACTACTACTACTACTACTACTACTACTACTACTACTACTACTACTACTACTACTACTACTAATACTACTACTACTACTACTACTACTACTACTACTACTACTACTACTACTACTAATACTACTACTACTACTACTACTACTACTACTACTACTACTACTAATACTACTACTACTACTACTACTACTACTACTACTACTAATACTACCACTACTACTACTAATACTACCACTACTACTACTACTACTACTACTACTACTACTACTACTACTAATACTACCACTACTACTACTACTACTACTACTACTACTACTACTACTACTACTACTACTACTACTACTACTACTACTA
>NW_003207838.1:0-1970 GCF_000006405.1 Perkinsus marinus ATCC 50983
TTACCTATTGGTTCTGATGATTTGGCTATTAATGAAGCTCAATTAGAGTTTGTTAAGCACCGAGTGACTCAGGCCTCTGAGAAGCTGGTGAGCCAGATCAAGAAGCTCCAAGGAGGGCCCTATCAGGGTGCAAGTGATTCGAGATCTTGGCATGAAGTACAACGTGAGATTGTAGACAATTTGAATCGCTCCTCTTTGACAATTGCGAGGATTCATTTGTTGTATCTCACTGATTGCGTGAGTCCTATTATTAGCCAGAGAATTAGGAGAAGACTGGGTACTGACTCTTGGTTTGACGCTAACCCTGTGGATCTCTTGCTGGCTATGTGGAATATTCTGGACGAGTTGTTTCGTTCAGAGTCTACACCTGAAACTCAATGTGATAAGATGCAGAATGTGAAGAAGTCCACTAATGAGACTCTACCACAATTTATGTACAAGCTCCAGAACTTGTTTACTGGTGTCGAGATTGAGACTGGTCAAGAACTGGTTGATAGTACTAAGTTGACTCGTCTTCGTGGTGCGTTGCCTAAAGTGGACGTTCAGTTCCTAAGGGAGAAATTCCCTACTAACCTAACTTATGATCAGTTAGTTACGAGAGTTAATGAGTATTTCTCTAGTGCCATGGATCGTGAGTGTTATGAGAGGTTTGTTAAACAGTATAGGATGTTGAACGCCCCCGAGAAAGTTGATGGCTATGCTCACAACGACTTGAAGACGGTGGATACTGTGGTGGACGCTATGGAAGAAGCGCCTTCCGTTCAGGAGGGCAAATCTTCCAAGCGTGGAAAGAAGCCCAAGAAAGCTACCAAGAATGTCGTGGCCAATGAAGCGACGGCTAATTTTGGTGGCTCTGTGGGCTCTGGTAGTTGTCGACGTTGTAACTCTAATGGTCACACCGCTGAGAACTGCACTTCTGAGAATTTGTCTATCTTTCGTGGTCGCTGTTATACCTGTGCTGACACTAGTCATCAGGCGAACAAGTGCACGAAGGATAAATCTAAGTTGGTTTGTCAAAGGTGTTTACTTGGTGGTCATGTAGCAGACGTCTGCCGAGTGAAGTGGTCTTTTATACCTAAGTCACATCATCCCGATCCTTCAAGTTCTGGTGTCAGTCAACCTCCCCAGCCTAGTGGGAAGTTTGAAACTACTGTCAACCAGAAGAAGGAAGCTACAGATGTCTCTGCCAACTCTAATCTGTGTGAGATTGGTGACACACAGATGGAGAAAGCTGAGATTGGTGAGATCTACGAATGCCAGACTAAGGCCGTCTCGTGGCTGGATCTGAAAAAGGGTATGATATATGCCAAATTCAAGGTCTTCTGCGGGAATCCTTATGAAACTGTCGATATGTGTGGGTTATTGGATACGGGTGCTAATTTGAGCATCATCGACAACCACACGGTCGAGGAGATGGTAAGGAAGAAGGCTGGACGTGTTGCTAAACTGCCTCAACCCTTAACTTGTACTATGGCTGATGGCAGTAGGCAAGTGATAACGCACGCATGGCATTGTATGGTTCAGCAATTGACCAAGCCGGTTGATGGTGTTGGCCAATATGTTCAATCTGGTAGAGAAGCAAGGTTTATCATACTAAAGACTATCAAGAAGGACAAGGTTCTCATTGGTAGAGATCAGTTTGAAGACTTCGGCTTCGTTATCGGGAAGATGATTAACTGCCATCATGAAAAGGATTGCTTGTTGACTGACCCGTCTCAAGTCAATAAGGTTATGGTGGAAGATCCTCATCGAGTGGTTATTCATTGTGACCATGTAAAGTCACAAATGGCTGATGTCGCCGATGAGATTAATGCCACTAAGGTCTATGAGTCCAAAACCTATGAGGGTAGGATGGCATCATTGGAATGGAGATCGTCCCAAAGGCCCCACAAGGCTTTCAAGGCTGCGGTCAAGAGAGCTAAGAGGTTGGAGTATTCGCTAAAGAGAAGAGGTGGCCAAGAACTGGTGGA
>NW_003202685.1:0-1380 GCF_000006405.1 Perkinsus marinus ATCC 50983
CAATCCGTAGCGACAACCTTAGTCCTCAGATGACTCAAAAACCCTAAATCCATAAGGGTTCGCAAAACCATAGCGAATGATCCAGTGCCCAATAGAGTGCAATCAATGGCCGCAAAACTATAGCAACACAATGAAGACCCTATTATCCATATCCTCCTCATATAGATATGGATCCCTATGTAAGCTAGTATAAGTCAGTAACTAGTAAAAGCCTTGTATAGAACTTATACCGGACTCAACTTAGCCTAACGTAACTTATAAAAGCCCGTACGTAAACACACAGCAGCGTGAAAGCAGCACGCATGTACATAAAGTAGCGCTCGCCTATGACCAGCATCACAGAATCCTTAGTGTCATACCTCGCGCCGTACGGACGCGCGCATCGTATCTAACCGTTTCACCGTTTCGCCATTTCAGTAACGGTCGCGGTTCGCGAATTAGATCAGCTACTAAGCCTGGGGTAGTTGCTTCAGCGTGTCTACGTTCCACGCACTGGACCGCTCTATCGCTCTCTACTCTGCCACTCTAGATCTATCCTATCTGAGATCTTGAGTTAAGTTGTGCGGTTCTCTCTCTCACAGAGTCCCTCGCCTAGAACCACTCTGAACTGCACAAAGTTGCGCAGACGGATTCGGGCGCGCGCTAACATAAAAAAGGCAGAAAAAAGCCAGGCCTGGGGATCGAACGTAGGACATTTATGCCGTAAGCTTTCTAGTGTCTTAAAAGAGGAGCTGTGAAGCGGCCCGTGAGGGCCGAGGCGTATGGGACACGTCCTTGCCTCTAGTACAAAAAAGCGGGTCGAAGGCCCGCGTCTCGGCTCTGGCAGGAGCCCCCTATGTGGCCACATACGTTGGGACCGAGATCCACATACGTTGGGACCCATGGCCCGAATCCGAGCGTTTCGTTGGGCGTGCGAAGGATATCAACGTGTGGCACAATTTGTTGTCCCACGGGGATCGGGGAAAAGTAGTTCCCCGATGAGCCAGATCTCGGTAGATTTTGACCGGTTGATAGATAGGGCTTAATACGACCTGCGGCTGTATTTTGCCCACTATCAACCTCGCACAAAATCCACTACGAGATCACGGGCTGTCCAGACGAAGGGTGAGAGAGAGGCGGACAGACCGCAACCGTAGCAAGTTTTTGTCGACGGCACGAGGTGTCGAACCCGCGAAGGTTACGGCTGAATGGGTTCAGGGCTAGCTCCCTTATCCATTCGAGTACATCGTCTGTCGAACGAGTATACCCATTGAGCTGTGGTTCGGTGCTAGCCGAACTCGCTCGGCGGACATGACGGAGACTTTGTGCAAGAGTCAGTATCTCGTCCACCGGACCACAGCTGTAGGAGCCAGTCACATCCCGTAGGTATGCGGCCGATGC